>NC_048581.1:23385744-23430744 GCF_013265735.2 Oncorhynchus mykiss | reverse complement strand
CCTGCAACTAACCCCACCTGTACCTAACACCACCTGCAACTAACCCCACCTGCACCTAACCCCACCTCCACCTAACCCCAACTGCACCTAACCCCACCTGCACCCAACCCCACCTGCACCTAACCCCACCAGCACATAACCCAACCTGCACCTAACCTAACCTGCACCTGACCCCACCTGCTCCTAATCCCACCTCCACATAACCCCACCTCCACCTAACCTCACCTGCACCTAACCCCACCTGCACCTAACACCACCAACTAACCCCACCTCCACCTAACCCCACCTCCACCTTACCGCACTTAACCCCACCTCCAACTAAACCGCACCTCCACCTAACCCCACCTGCACCTAACCCCACCTGCACCTAACCCCACCTCCACCTAACCCCACCTGCACCTAACCCCACCAGCACATAACCCTACCTGCACCTAACCCCACCTGCACCTAACCCCATCTCCCCCTAACCCCACCTCCACCTAACTCTACATCCACCTAACCCCACCTGCACCTAACCCCACCTGCACATAACCCCACCTGCACCTAACCCCACCTCCACCTAACCCCACCTGCTCCTAACCCCACCTCCACATAACCCCACCTGCACCTAACCCCACCTGCACCTAACCCCACCTGCTCCTAACCCCACCTCCACATAACCCCACCTCCACCTAATCCCACCTTATAGCTTTCACCTTATACCTTACAGCTTATACCCCTTCATCACCTGTAAGCACCAGGGCAATGTTAGAGATTTCAGACAGTCGTTTCAGACAGTCCAAAACCCATTCAAACTCTCAACTCCAGTTTAACACTAATAAATACTTCAGCCTGATGGCAGTGAGTGAGTTGGAGTCATTTGGTGAAATCCTACAACTCATTTTCCAAATTTTCTCAGGCAGTGGGACTGACTGGCAGTCGTCCCTCCTCCTCACCCCGTGTGTGTGTGTGTGTGTGTGTGTGTGTGTGTGTGTGTGTGTGTGTGTGTGTGTGTGTGTGTGTGTGTGTGTGTGTGTGTGTGTGTGTGTGTGTGTGTGTGTGTGTGTGTGAGTGAGTGAGTGTGTGAACGGTAATCTCCAGGAGATTACCTCACTCTAATAGACCCTCAGAGTACCGGAAACACTATTAGTCTCTCTCTCTCTAACACTTTCTCCCACTCTCCTTCTCTCTCCCTCTCCCTCTCCCTCTCCCTCTCTCTCTCTCTCTCTCTCCCTCTCCCTCTCTCTCCTCTCTCTCTCTCTCTCTCCCTCGCTCTCTCTCTCCCTCTCCCTCTCTCCCTCTCCCTCGCTCTCTCCCTCTCTCTCTCTCTCTCTCTCTCTCCCTCTCCCTCTCTCTCTCTCTCTATTTATTAGACTTCTTAATGCTTTTTCTTCATGGCTGATATAAGATTGGAGGAGTCTTCAAGCAAAGGGAACAGTATGGTCTCCGTTTTCTCATTATTTCTACAGTAAATCTATTGTCAAACGTTTTCAATGCAACTACGCAACAGCTGTTCTTATCAATTGGTAGGTCTATTTTATTAAGCTGTTACTGTTGTTACAGTTGTAAACAAGCTGTAGCCCTGTTACAGTGGTACTGGTATAAACTAGCTGTAACCCTGTTACAGTGGTACTGGTGCAAACAAGCTGTAACCCTGTTACAGTGGTCCTGGTATAAACTAGCTGTAACCCTGTTACAGTGGTACTGGTATAAACTAGCTGTAACCCTGTTACAGTGGTACTGGAGTAAACTAGCTGTAACCCTGTTACAGTGGTACTGGTATAAACTAGCTGTAACCCTGTTACAGTGGTACTGGTGTAAACTATCTGTAACCTTGTTACAGTGGTACTGGAATAAACTAGCTGTACACCTGTTACAGTGGTACTGGTGTAAACTAGCTGTAACCCTGTTACAGTGGTACTGGAGTAAACTAGCTGTAACCCTGTTACAGTGGTATTGGTATAAACAAGCTGTAACCCTGTTACAGTGGTACTGGTATAAACTAGCTGTAACCCTGTAACAGTGGTACTGGTGTAAACAAGCTGTAACCCTGTTACAGTGGTAATGGTATAAACTAGCTGTAACCCTTTTACAGTGGTACTGGTATAAACTAGCTGTAACCCTGTTACAGTGGTACTGGTTTAAACTAGCTGTAAACTTGTTACAGTGGTACTGGAGTAAACTAGCTGTAACCCTGTTACAGTGGTACTGGTGTAAACTAGCTGTACACCTGTTACAGTTGTGCTGGTGTAAACTAGCTGTAAACTTTTTACAGTGGTACTGTTGTAAACAAGCTGTAACCCTGTTACAGTGGTACTGGTGTAAACAAGCTGTAACCCTGTTACAGTGGTACTGGAGTAAACTAGCTGTAACCCTGTTACAGTGGTACTGGTATAAACTAGCTGTAACCCTGTTACAGTGGTACTGGTGTAAACTAGCTGTAAACTTGTTACAGTGGTACTGGAGTAAACTAGCTGTACACCTGTTACAGTTGCGCTGGTGTAAACTAGCTGTAAACGTTTTACAGTGGTACTGTTGTAAACAAGCTGTAACCCTGTTACAATGGTACTGGTGTAAACTAGCTGTAACCCTGTTACAGTGGTACTGGTGTAAACAAGCTGTAACCCTGTTACAGTGGTACTGGTGTAAACTAGCTGTAACCCTTTTTCAGTGGTACTGGTATAGACTAGCTGTAACCCTGTTACAGTGGTACTGGTATAAACTAGCTGTAACCTGTTACAGTGGTGCTGGTATAAACTAGCTGTAACCCTGTTACAGTGGTACTGGTGTAAACTAGCTGTAACCCTGTTACAGTGGCAATGGTGTAAACAAGCTGTAACCCTGCTACAGTGGTACTGGTGTAAACTAGCTGTAACCCTGTTACAGTGGTACTGGAGTAAACTAGCTGTAACCCTGTTACAGTGGTACTGGTATAAACAAGCTGTAACCCTGTTACAGTGGTACTGGTATAAACTAGCTGTAACCCTGTTACAGTGGTACTGGTGTAAACAAGCTGTAACCCTGTTACAGTGGTACTGGAGTAAACTAGCTGTACACCTGTTACAGTTGCGCTGGTGTAAACTAGCTGTACACCTGTTACAGTTGTGCTGGTGTAAACTAGCTGTAAAGTTTTTACAGTGGTACTGTTGTAAACAAGCTGTAACCCTGTTACAGTGGTACTGGTGTAAACAAGCTGTAACCCTGTTACAGTGGTACTGGTGTAAACTAGCTGTAACCCTGTTACAGTGGTACTGGTATAAACTAGCTGTATCCCTGTTACAGTGGTACTTGTGTAAACTAGCTGTAACCCTGTTACAGTGGTACTGACGTAAACAAGCTGTAACCCTGTTACAGTGGTACTGGTGCAAACAAGCTGTAACCCTGTTACAGTGGTACTGACGTAAACAAGCTGTAACCCTGTTACAGTGGTCCTGGTATAAACTAGCTGTAACCATGTTACAGTGGTACTGGTATAAACTAGCTGTAACCCTGTTACAGTGGTACTGGTGTAAACTAGCTGTAACCCTGTTACAGTGGTACTGTTTTAAACAAGCTGTAACCCTGTTACAGTGGTACTGGTGTAAACTAGCTGTAACCCTGTTACAGTGGTACTGGTATAAACTAGCTGTAACCCTGTTACAGTGGTACTGGTGTAAACTAGCTGTAACCCTGTTACAGTGGTACTGGTATAAACTAGCTGTATCCCTGTTACAGTGGTACTTGTGTAAACTAGCTGTAACCCTGTTACAGTGGTACTGGTGCAAACAAGCTGTAACCCTGTTACAGTGGTCCTGGTATAAACTAGCTGTAACCCTGTTACAGTGGTACTGGTGTAAACAAGCTGTAACGCTGTTACAGTGGTACTGTTTTAAACAAGCTGTAACCCTGTTACAGTGGTCCTGGTATAAACTAGCTGTAACCATGTTACAGTGGTACTGGTGTAAACTAGCTGTAAACTTGTTACAGTGGTACTGGAGTAAACAAGCTGTAACCCTGTTACAGTGGTACTGGTGTAAACAAGCTGTAACCCTGTTACAGTGGTACTGGTGTAACCTAGCTGTAACCCTGTTACAGTGGTACTGGTGTAAACTAGCTATAACCCTGTTACAGTGGTACTGGTGTAAACTAGCTGTAACCCTGTTACAGTGGTACTGGTATAAACTAGCTGTAACCCTGTTACAGTGGTACTGGTGTAAACTAGCTGTAAACCTGTTACAGTGGCACTGTTCCATACTGAGTTACCACCAGGTGAAAACATTGGTGCGGTCACATGCACATCTGCGGTTTACACAGTTGCTTATAACAGACAACTGCAACATAATTCTAACACATCTGAGCTCTAGAGCAGTGGAATGGGATTCTTCTCCTCTCACAGTGAGGTTCAGGAAACCACAGTGGCTGGTGGCGATTGACAGTCCAGACCAGCAGATGACACTGACAAGTCCCCAAATTCCCACATTTTCTTCTTTTTCCACAATGGGAACGTTCTCTCTCTCTCTCTCTCTCTCTGTCATTCTGTCTTTTTTCCCCTCATTCTCTATGGTGTCTACCTTTCCACTGCCCCTGCCTCATGGCACGGTGTATTTTTATGTCTCGCATTAGGCCTGGGGAATAATACCTCTGAGTGAATGGGAGTCTCCAGGCTGCAGTCTCGGGGCCTTTTCAGACATTCAGTCACTTCTCTTCTAAGAATAACCGACGTGCTCTCTTGCCAAAGTTTCTCTCTCTTTTTTCTCCTCCTTTCTTCTTCTTTACAGCCTCTAGTGATGCTGTCTTCTGTGGCGCGCTGATACCAAGGCTTTGTATTAGTAGCCGACGAAGCCGAGGTCCAAATGTGAAAAGCAGCACAGGCTGTGGGGACTAGGCTAACACTGAGGTGAAATACAACAGTCCGAGGCTTGAGGAACAAGGGGTAATGTTTGGAGATGTTCCAGCTCCTAGCCTCGACTACAACTCCTCTCCAACTCGTTATAGGCCAGAACCCCTGGTCACTTGAGACGAGGAGAACTATTAGGCGGCGGTTGGATCGAATAAAAACGATGAGTTTTTAGAGAATCGAATATGTTTCAGGCGGCGGCTGAGGTAGAAGTCTGGAGTTTTACACAAACATGTCTGACAAATCACCTCTCCTAAATGTCATTTGGGTTTAATTTGTCCTCGGAGGGGAAATTGTTCAGAAATTGCTGGTAGCTGTTGGATGATGATGTTATGAGAGCCAGAGTCAAAGAAGTCTGTCCTCTGTACTTGAGTAGACAACCATTCCCTGAGAGAGAGAGAGAGAGAGAGAGAGAGAGAGAGAGAGAGAGAGAGAGAGAGAGAGAGGGAGAGAGAGAGAGAGAGAGCGAGAGAAAGAGAGAGAGAGAGAGAGAGAGAGAGAGAGAGAGAGAGAGAGAGAGAGAAAGAGAAAGAGAAAGAGGGAGAGAGAGATGTAGGGATGAATAACTAACTGTACACTTTAGTAGAACAAGATGGGCTGGGTATAGAATCTACGGTACACTGCAGGCCATGCCAACATTCCTGAGCCACGGGCTGAACAGTGTAGGAGGCAGACAGTTGGATAAGGAAGAAGACTCACACTGTACAGTACACAGACCCACCTAGTAGAACACTCCAGAGGTTCTAGAATGGCAGTAAAGCTCCTTCTTCCCTTTTCAGGGCAGGAACAGCCTTTGTCCCAAATGGTACCCTATTCCAAAAGACTCCAGCCACCCTAGTCATAGACTATTCTTGCAGTATCTGTAATCTGATTCCAATATTTTTGCTGGTGAAGTAACTGTAATCAGATATCAGATGTAGGATCTTAATTTGAGCCAGTTTGCTACAGCAGGGTAATAATCCTGCAGCAACAGGAAATGTGAATTATTATGTGGATTATAATTCATGGACATTTGATAGGGGTTGATACATTTTTAGGAATGGAAAATGAAGTCTGATGTTTCAAGGAAGAAATAACAAACTTCAGAAGCCTTTTTAAACCTCAAATACACTGCAAGTTTGCACTGCATTGCAGGACAGTTACCCTGCAACAGGGTGATCCTACATCTGTACATGTAACTCATACATGTAATCAGTTACTCCTCAACCCTGGTGACCTGGTCCCAGATCTGATTGTGCTGCCTTGCCAACTTGCATTGAGTTGGCAAGACAGCGATAACAGATCTGGGACCAGGCTAGCATGTGTCATTGAACATTCTTTATATGTATTATGCTATACAGGCCATAGGCCACACTCTCCTGGGAGCATTCACCAGTGCCACAATGAGCAAACGAGTTGTCCATCAGTGTTTCATAGGCGTTGTCCCAAATGGCACCCGGTTCCCTATGTAGTGCACTACTTTTAACGAGAGCCCTACGGTCCCGGGTTGAAAGTAGAGGACTATATAGGGAATAGGATGCGTTTGGGAGGCAGGCACTGAGTTGGAAAACCCAGCCCAGGAACAAAGTGGCTGAAGCGTTCCAGGTGGCAAACTCTCTTGTTGCAGTATCCCTCTGGAACTAATAAGGCAGGTACATTTTCACCCTCTAAATCCCTAACATTGGCCGGAATGACTGATTTACTGCAAAGAATTTGACTGAAATTCAGATAATTATACTTTTGACACTTGAACAGCTGTTGAGCTTGTTGAGCTGTTAAGGTTCCCACATTATTCACAGGTCTAAGGAGAAAGCAGGGCTACAAGAAGCGAGTAAAGGACTTATGTCTGATCCTTTTCTGACATTGTGGAAATTACAGTAGAGCATGTTTTATTGGTTTGGCAATTAGCATGTTATGATGCCAACCATGTTGAAAAAGAAGTTAAATGGGTCTGTCTAGATCATTGAGAAGTGACCTGAGGTGTTATAGTTCTTAGGGGGTGTACTTGGTTTTCTGGGGTTTCCTAAAACACTATTACTTTGTTATTAACCACATTGGTGTTATGTTCTTACCATATAGTATACACTACCGTTCAAAAGTTTGGGGTCACTTAGAAATGTCCTTATTTTTGAAAGGAAAGCACTTTTTTTTATCCATTAAAATAACATCAAATTGATCAGTGTAGACATTGTTAATGTTGCAAATGACTATTGTAGCTGGAAACAGCTGATATTTTATGGAATACCTATATAGGCGTACAGAGGCCAATTATCAGCCACCATCACTCCTGTGTTCCAATGGCACGTTGCGTTAGCTAATCCAAGTTTATCATTTTAAAAGGCTAATTGATCATTAGAAAACCCTTTTGCAATTATGTTAGCACAGCTGAAAACTATATCTGTTTCTGGCCATTTTGAGACTGTAATCGAACCCACAAATGCTGATGCTCCAGATACTCAACTAGTCTAAAGAAGGCCAGTTTTATTGCTTCTTTAATCAGTACAACAGTTTTCAGCTGTGCTAACATAATTGCAAAAGGGTTTTCTAATGATCAATCAGCCTTTTAAAATTTTAAACTTGGATTAGCTAACACAACATGCCATTGGAACACAGAAGTGATGGTTGCAGATAATGGGACTCTGTAAGCCTATATAGATATTCCATAAAATATCAGCCATTTCCAGCTACAAAAGTCATTTGCAACATTAACAATGATTCATTTGATGTTATTTTAATGGACAAAAAATGTGCTTTTCTTTCAAAAACAAGGACATTTCTAAGTGACCCCAAACATTTGAATGGTAGTGTGGGTCACCTACACACACACAACTATAAAGAACCCAACATAGACAGTGAACGTGAAGCAAGATGGATTGTGTGTGAGAGACAGAGAGAAAGAGACCTTTTGTATCGAAGGCAGCGACAGTCTCTAGAATGTTATATGTGAAAACCATTCTGTGCCGTGCATTCACATGGAATACATATTACTTACATATATATATATATATATATGTCAAATGAAAAACAGCAGATCAAGGTTGGTCCAATGGGGCCATGAAACAACCACTAGTGTGCAGTATGAAAATACCACAATCCTGCAGTATAAACAACCACTAGCCTGAAGTATGAAAATACCACTAACGTGCAGTATAAACAACCACTAGCCTGAAGTATGAAAATACCACTATCCTGCAGTATAAACAACCACTAACCTGAAGTATGATAATACCACTAACCTCCAGTACGAAACAACCACTAACCTGAAGTATGAAACAACCACTAACCTGAAGTTTGAAAATACCACTAACCTGCAGTATAAACAACCACTAACCTCCAGTATAAACAACCACTAACCTCCAGTATAAACAACCACTAACCTGCAGTATAAACAACCACTAACCTGCAGTATAAACAACCACTAACCTGCAATATAAACAACCACTAACCTGCAATATAAACAACCACTAACCTGAAGTTTGAAAATACCACTAACCTGCAGTATAAACAACCACTAACCTGAAGTTTGAAAATACCACTAACCTGCAGTATAAACAACCACTAACCTGCAGTATGAAACAACCACTAACCTGAAGTATGAAAATACCACTTACCTGAAGTATGAAAATACCACTAACCTGCAGTATAAACAACCACTAACCTGAAGTATGAAACAACCACTAATCTGCAGTATGAAACAACCACTTACCTGAAGTATGAAAATACCACTAACCTGCAGTATGAAAATACCACTAACCTGAAGTATGAAAATACTACTAACCTGCAGTATGAAACAACCTCTAACCTGAAGTGTGAAAATGCCACTAACCTGCAGTATGAAACAACCTCTAACCTGAAGTGTGAAAATGCCAGTAACCTGAAGTATGAAAATACCACTAACCTGCAGTATGAAACAACCACTTACCTGAAGTATGAAAATACCACTAACCTGCAGTATGAAACAACCTCTAACCTGAAGTGTGAAAATGCCACTAACCTGCAGTATGAAACAACCACTTACCTGAAGTATGAAAATACCACTAACCTGCAGTATGAAACAACCTCTAACCTGAAGTGTGAAAATGCCACTAACCTGCAGTATGAAACAACCACTTACCTGAAGTATGAAAATGCCACTAACCTGCAGTATGAAAATACCTCTAACCTGAAGTGTGAAAATGCCACTAACCTGCAGTATGAAACAACCTCTAACCTGAAGTGTGAAAATGCCAGTAACCTGAAGTATGAAAATACCACTAACCTGCAGTATGAAACAACCACTTACCTGAAGTATGAAAATACCACTAACCTGCAGTATGAAACAACCTCTAACCTGAAGTGTGAAAATGCCACTAACCTGCAGTATGAAACAACCACTTACCTGAAGTATGAAAATGCCACTAACCTGCAGTATGAAACAACCTCTAACCTGAAGTGTGAAAATGCCACTAACCTGAAGTATGAAAATACCACTAACCTGCAGTATGAAACAACCACTTACCTGAAGTATGAAAATACCACTAACCTGCAGTATGAAACAACCTCTAACCTGAAGTGTGAAAATGCCACTAACCTGCAGTATGAAAATACCACTAACCTGCAGTATGAAACAACCTCTAACCTGAAGTGTGAAAATGCCACTAACCTGCAGTATGAAACAACCACTTACCTGAAGTATGAAAATACCACTAACCTGCAGTATGAAACAACCACTTACCTGAAGTATGAAAATGCCACTAACCTGCAGTATGAAACAACCTCTAACCTGAAGTGTGAAAATGCCACTAACCTGAAGTATGAAAATACCACTAACCTGCAGTATGAAACAACCACTTACCTGAAGTATGAAAATACCACTAACCTGCAGTATGAAACAACCTCTAACCTGAAGTGTGAAAATGCCACTAACCTGCAGTATGAAAATACCACTAACCTGCAGTATGAAACAACCACTAACCTGAAGTATGAAAATACCACTTACCTGAAGTATGAAAATACCACTAACCTGCAGTATAAACAACCACTAACCTGAAGTATGAAACAACCACTAATCTGCAGTATGAAACAACCACTTACCTGAAGTATGAAAATACCACTAACCTGCAGTATGAAAATACCACTAACCTGAAGTATGAAAATACTACTAACCTGCAGTATGAAACAACCTCTAACCTGAAGTGTGAAAATGCCACTAACCTGCAGTATGAAACAACCTCTAACCTGAAGTGTGAAAATGCCAGTAACCTGAAGTATGAAAATACCACTAACCTGCAGTATGAAACAACCACTTACCTGAAGTATGAAAATACCACTAACCTGCAGTATGAAACAACCTCTAACCTGAAGTGTGAAAATGCCACTAACCTGCAGTATGAAACAACCACTTACCTGAAGTATGAAAATACCACTAACCTGCAGTATGAAACAACCTCTAACCTGAAGTGTGAAAATGCCACTAACCTGCAGTATGAAACAACCACTTACCTGAAGTATGAAAATGCCACTAACCTGCAGTATGAAAATACCTCTAACCTGAAGTGTGAAAATGCCACTAACCTGCAGTATGAAACAACCTCTAACCTGAAGTGTGAAAATGCCAGTAACCTGAAGTATGAAAATACCACTAACCTGCAGTATGAAACAACCACTTACCTGAAGTATGAAAATACCACTAACCTGCAGTATGAAACAACCTCTAACCTGAAGTGTGAAAATGCCACTAACCTGCAGTATGAAACAACCACTTACCTGAAGTATGAAAATGCCACTAACCTGCAGTATGAAACAACCTCTAACCTGAAGTGTGAAAATGCCACTAACCTGAAGTATGAAAATACCACTAACCTGCAGTATGAAACAACCACTTACCTGAAGTATGAAAATACCACTAACCTGCAGTATGAAACAACCTCTAACCTGAAGTGTGAAAATGCCACTAACCTGCAGTATGAAAATACCACTAACCTGCAGTATGAAACAACCTCTAACCTGAAGTGTGAAAATGCCACTAACCTGCAGTATGAAACAACCACTTACCTGAAGTATGAAAATACCACTAACCTGCAGTATGAAACAACCACTTACCTGAAGTATGAAAATGCCACTAACCTGCAGTATGAAACAACCTCTAACCTGAAGTGTGAAAATGCCACTAACCTGAAGTATGAAAATACCACTAACCTGCAGTATGAAACAACCACTTACCTGAAGTATGAAAATACCACTAACCTGCAGTATGAAACAACCTCTAACCTGAAGTGTGAAAATGCCACTAACCTGCAGTATGAAAATACCACTAACCTGCAGTATGAAACAACCTCTAACCTGAAGTGTGAAAATGCCACTAACCTGCAGTATGAAACAACCACTTACCTGAAGTATGAAAATACCACTAACCTGCAGTATGAAACAACCACTTACCTGAAGTATGAAAATACCACTAATCTGCAGTATAAACAAACACTAACCTGAAGTATGAAACAACCACTTACCTGCAGTATGAAAATACCACTAACCTGCAGTATGAAACAACCACTTACCTGAAGTATGAAAATACCACTAACCTGCAGTATGAAACAACCACTTACCTGAAGTATGAAAATACCACTAACCTGCAGTATGAAACAACCACTTACCTGAAGTATGAAAATACCACTAATCTGCAGTATAAACAAACACTAACCTGAAGTATGAAACAACCACTTACCTGAAGTATGAAAATGCCACTAACCTGCAGTATGAAACAACCTCTAACCTGAAGTGTGAAAATGCCACTAACCTGAAGTATGAAAATACCACTAACCTGCAGTATGAAACAACCACTTACCTGAAGTATGAAAATACCACTAACCTGCAGTATGAAACAACCTCTAACCTGAAGTGTGAAAATGCCACTAACCTGCAGTATGAAAATACCACTAACCTGCAGTATGAAACAACCTCTAACCTGAAGTGTGAAAATGCCACTAACCTGCAGTATGAAACAACCACTTACCTGAAGTATGAAAATACCACTAACCTGCAGTATGAAACAACCACTTACCTGAAGTATGAAAATACCACTAACCTGCAGTATAAACAAACACTAACCTGAAGTATGAAACAACCACTTACCTGAAGTATGAAAATACCACTAACCTGCAGTATGAAACAACCTCTAACCTGAAGTGTGAAAATGCCACTAACCTGCAGTATGAAACAACCACTTACCTGAAGTATGAAAATACCACTAACCTGCAGTATGAAACAACCTCTAACCTGAAGTGTGAAAATGCCACTAACCTGAAGTATGAAAATACCACTAACCTGCAGTATGAAACAACCACTTACCTGAAGTATGAAAATACCACTAACCTGCAGTATGAAACAACCACTAGCCTGAAGTGTGAAAATGCCACTAACCTGCAGTATGAAACAACCTCTAACCTGAAGTGTGAAAATGCCACTAACCTGCAGTATGAAACAACCACTAACCTGAAGTGTGAAAATGCCACTAACCTGCAGTATAAACAACCACTAACCTGCAATATGAAACAACCACTAACCTGCAGTATGAAACAACCTCTAACCTGCAGTATGAAACAACCTCTAACCTGAAATAAGAAACAACCTCTAACCTGCAGTATGAAACAACCTCTAACCTGCAGTATGAAACAACCTCTAACCTGCAGTATGAAACAACCTCTAACCTGAAATAAGAAACAACCTCTAACCTGCAGTATGAAACAACCTCTAACCTCCAGTATGAAACAACCTCTAACCTCCAGTATGAAACAACCTCTAACATGCAGTATGAAACAACCTCTAACCTGCAGTATGAAACAACCTCTAACCTGCAGTATGAAACAACCTCTAACCTGCAGTATGAAACAACCTCTAACCTGAAATAAGAAACAACCTCTAACCTGCAGTATGAAACAACCACTAACCTGCAGTATGAAACAACCACTAACCTCCAGTATGAAACAACCACTAACCTCCAGTATGAAACAACCACCAGTGGTGTAAAGTACCTAGGTCAAAATAATTTGAAGTGCTACTTAAGTCAGTTTTTTGGGTATTTGTACTTTACTTTACTATTTATATTTTTGTCAACTTTTACTTTTACTCCACTACATTCCTAAAGAAAATAATGTACTTTTTGCTCCATACATTTTCCCTGACACACAAAAGTACTCACTCCATTTCGCAGGCTTAGCAGGACAGGAAAATGGTCCAACTCACACAATTATCAAGAGAACATCCCTGGTCATCTCTACTGCCTCTGATCTGGCAGACTCCCTAAACACACATGGTTCGTTTGAAAATAATGTCTGAGTGTTGTAGTGTGCCCCTGGCTATCCATAAATAAAAAATAAAAAGACAATTGTGCCATCTGGTTTTCTTAATATAAGGAATGTGAAATGATTTATATTTTTTCTTTTGATACTTAGGTATATTTAAAAACAAATACTTTTAGACTTTTACTCGGGTAGAATTTAACTTGGTAACTTTCACTTTTACTTGAGAAATGTTCTATTAAGCTATCTGTACTTTTACTCAAGTATGACAAGTGGGTACTTATTCCACCACTGAACACCACTAACCTCCAGAATGAAACAACCACTAACCTCCAGTATAAAACAACCACTAAACTTCCAGTATGAAACAACCTCTAACCTGAAATAAGAAACAACCACTAACCTCCAGTATGAAACAACCACTAACCTCCAGGATGAAACAACCACTAACCTCCAGGATGAAACAACCACTAACCTCCAGTATAAAACAACCACTAACCTGCAGTATGAAACAACCACTAACCTGCAGTATGAAACAACCTCTAACCTCCAGTATGAAACACCCATTAACCTCCAGTATGAAACAACCTCTAACCTGAAATAAGAAACAACCACTAACCTACAGTATGAAACAACCTCTAACCTGAAATAAGAAACAACCACTAACCTCCAGTATGAAACAACCAATAATCTCCAGTAAGAAACAACCACTAAACTTCCAGCATGAAACAACCTCTAACCTGAAATAAGAAACAACCACTAACCTCCAGTATGAAACAACCACTAACCTGCAGTATGAAACAACCTCTAACCTGCAGTATGAAACAACCACTAACCTCCAGTATGAAACAACCTCTAACCTCCAGTATGAAACAACCACTAACCTGAAGTATGAAACAACCACTAACCTGCAGTATGAAACAACCACTAACCTGCAGTATGAAACAACCTCTAACCTGAAATAAGAAACAACCACTAACCTCCAGTATGAAACAACCACTAATCTCCAGTATGAAACAACCACTAACCTGCAGTATGAAACAACCACTCACCTCCAGTATGAAACAACCACTAACCTGCAGTATGAAACAACCTCTAACCTGAAATAAGTAACAACCACTAACCTCCAGTATGAAACAACCACTAACCTGAAGTATGAAACAATCACTAACCTGCAGTATGAAACAACCACTAACCTACAGTATGAAACAACCTCTAACCTGCAGTATGAAACAACCTCTAACCTGAAATAAGAAACAACCACTAACCTCCAGTATGAAACAACCACTAACCTGCAGTATGAAACAACCACTAACCTGCAGTATGAAACAACCACTAACCTGCAGTATGAAACAACCACTAACCTGCAGTATGAAACAACCACTAACCTGCAGTATGAAACAACCACTAACCTGCAGTATGAAACAACCACTAACCTGCAGTATGAAACAACCACTAACCTCTAGTATGAATTAACCACTAACCTCCAGTATGAAACAACCACTAACCTGCAGTATGAAACAACCACTAACCTCTAGTATGAATTAACCACTAACCTCCAGTATGAAACAACCACTAACCTGCAGTATGAAACAACCACTAACCTGCAGTATGAAACAACCACTAACCTGCAGTATGAAACAACCACTAACCTGCAGTATGAAACAACCACTAACCTGCAGTATTAAACAACCACTAACCTGCAGTATGAAACAACCACTAACCTGCAGTATGAAACAACCACTAACCTGCAGTATGAAACAACCACTAACCTGCAGTATGAAACAACCACTAACCTGCAGTATGAAACAACCACTAACCTGCCGTATGAAACAACCTCTAACCTGCAGTATGAAACAACCACTAACCTGCAGTATGAAACAACCACTAACCTGCAGTATGAAACAACCACTAACCTGCAGTATGAAACAACCACTAACCTCTAGTATGAATTAACCACTAACCTCCAGTATGAAACAACCACTAACCTGCAGTATGAAACAACCACTAACCTCTAGTATGAATTAACCACTAACCTCCAGTATGAAACAACCACTAACCTGCAATATGAAACAACCACTAACCTCTAGTATGAATTAACCACTAACCTCCAGTATGAAACAACCACTAACCTGCAGTATGAAACAACCACTAACCTGCAGTATGAAACAACCACTAACCTGCAGTATGAAACAACCACTAACCTGCAGTATGAAAATACCACTAACCTGCAGTATGAAACAACCACTAGCCTGAAGTGTGAAAATGCCACTAACCTGCAGTATGAAACAACCTCTAACCTGAAGTGTGAAAATGCCACTAACCTGCAGTATGAAACAACCACTAACCTGAAGTGTGAAAATGCCACTAACCTGCAGTATAAACAACCACTAACCTGCAATATGAAACAACCACTAACCTGCAGTATGAAACAACCTCTAACCTGCAGTATGAAACAACCTCTAACCTGAAATAAGAAACAACCTCTAACCTGCAGTATGAAACAACCTCTAACCTGCAGTATGAAACAACCTCTAACCTGCAGTATGAAACAACCTCTAACCTGAAATAAGAAACAACCTCTAACCTGCAGTATGAAACAACCTCTAACCTCCAGTATGAAACAACCTCTAACCTCCAGTATGAAACAACCTCTAACATGCAGTATGAAACAACCTCTAACCTGCAGTATGAAACAACCTCTAACCTGCAGTATGAAACAACCTCTAACCTGCAGTATGAAACAACCTCTAACCTGAAATAAGAAACAACCTCTAACCTGCAGTATGAAACAACCACTAACCTGCAGTATGAAACAACCACTAACCTCCAGTATGAAACAACCACTAACCTCCAGTATGAAACAACCACCAGTGGTGTAAAGTACCTAGGTCAAAATAATTTGAAGTGCTACTTAAGTCAGTTTTTTGGGTATTTGTACTTTACTTTACTATTTATATTTTTGTCAACTTTTACTTTTACTCCACTACATTCCTAAAGAAAATAATGTACTTTTTGCTCCATACATTTTCCCTGACACACAAAAGTACTCACTCCATTTCGCAGGCTTAGCAGGACAGGAAAATGGTCCAACTCACACAATTATCAAGAGAACATCCCTGGTCATCTCTACTGCCTCTGATCTGGCAGACTCCCTAAACACACATGGTTCGTTTGAAAATAATGTCTGAGTGTTGTAGTGTGCCCCTGGCTATCCATAAATAAAAAATAAAAAGACAATTGTGCCATCTGGTTTTCTTAATATAAGGAATGTGAAATGATTTATATTTTTTCTTTTGATACTTAGGTATATTTAAAAACAAATACTTTTAGACTTTTACTCGGGTAGAATTTAACTTGGTAACTTTCACTTTTACTTGAGAAATGTTCTATTAAGCTATCTGTACTTTTACTCAAGTATGACAAGTGGGTACTTATTCCACCACTGAACACCACTAACCTCCAGAATGAAACAACCACTAACCTCCAGTATAAAACAACCACTAAACTTCCAGTATGAAACAACCTCTAACCTGAAATAAGAAACAACCACTAACCTCCAGTATGAAACAACCACTAACCTCCAGGATGAAACAACCACTAACCTCCAGGATGAAACAACCACTAACCTCCAGTATAAAACAACCACTAACCTGCAGTATGAAACAACCACTAACCTGCAGTATGAAACAACCTCTAACCTCCAGTATGAAACACCCATTAACCTCCAGTATGAAACAACCTCTAACCTGAAATAAGAAACAACCACTAACCTACAGTATGAAACAACCTCTAACCTGAAATAAGAAACAACCACTAACCTCCAGTATGAAACAACCAATAATCTCCAGTAAGAAACAACCACTAAACTTCCAGCATGAAACAACCTCTAACCTGAAATAAGAAACAACCACTAACCTCCAGTATGAAACAACCACTAACCTGCAGTATGAAACAACCTCTAACCTGCAGTATGAAACAACCACTAACCTCCAGTATGAAACAACCTCTAACCTCCAGTATGAAACAACCACTAACCTGAAGTATGAAACAACCACTAACCTGCAGTATGAAACAACCACTAACCTGCAGTATGAAACAACCTCTAACCTGAAATAAGAAACAACCACTAACCTCCAGTATGAAACAACCACTAATCTCCAGTATGAAACAACCACTAACCTGCAGTATGAAACAACCACTCACCTCCAGTATGAAACAACCACTAACCTGCAGTATGAAACAACCTCTAACCTGAAATAAGTAACAACCACTAACCTCCAGTATGAAACAACCACTAACCTGAAGTATGAAACAATCACTAACCTGCAGTATGAAACAACCACTAACCTACAGTATGAAACAACCTCTAACCTGCAGTATGAAACAACCTCTAACCTGAAATAAGAAACAACCACTAACCTCCAGTATGAAACAACCACTAACCTGCAGTATGAAACAACCACTAACCTGCAGTATGAAACAACCACTAACCTGCAGTATGAAACAACCACTAACCTGCAGTATGAAACAACCACTAACCTGCAGTATGAAACAACCACTAACCTGCAGTATGAAACAACCACTAACCTGCAGTATGAAACAACCACTAACCTCCAGTATGAAACAACCACTAACCTGCAGTATGAAACAACCACTAACCTGCAGTATGAAACAACCACTAACCTGCAGTATGAAACAACCACTAACCTGCAGTATGAAACAACCACTAACCTGCAGTATGAAACAACCACTAACCTGCAGTATGAAACAACCACTAACCTGAGGTATGAAACAACCACTAACCTGCAGTATGAAACAACCACTAACCTCTAGTATGAATTAACCACTAACCTCCAGTATGAAACAACCACTAACCTGCAGTATGAAACAACCACTAACCTCTAGTATGAATTAACCACTAACCTCCAGTATGAAACAACCACTAACCTGCAGTATGAAACAACCACTAACCTCTAGTATGAATTAACCACTAACCTCCAGTATGAAACAACCACTAACCTGCAGTATGAAACAACCACTAACCTGCAGTATGAAACAACCACTAACCTGCAGTATGAAACAACCACTAACCTGCAGTATGAAACAACCACTAACCTGCAGTATTAAACAACCACTAACCTGCAGTATGAAACAACCACTAACCTGCAGTATGAAACAACCACTAACCTGCAGTATGAAACAACCACTAACCTGCAGTATGAAACAACCACTAACCTGCAGTATGAAACAACCACTAACCTGCCGTATGAAACAACCTCTAACCTGCAGTATGAAACAACCACTAACCTGCAGTATGAAACAACCACTAACCTGCAGTATGAAACAACCACTAACCTGCAGTATGAAACAACCACTAACCTCTAGTATGAATTAACCACTAACCTCCAGTATGAAACAACCACTAACCTGCAGTATGAAACAACCACTAACCTCTAGTATGAATTAACCACTAACCTCCAGTATGAAACAACCACTAACCTGCAATATGAAACAACCACTAACCTCTAGTATGAATTAACCACTAACCTCCAGTATGAAACAACCACTAACCTGCAGTATGAAACAACCACTAACCTGCAGTATGAAACAACCACTAACCTGCAGTATGAAACAACCACTAACCTGCAGTATGAAACAACCACTAACCTGCAGTATGAAACAACCACTAACCTGCAGTATGAAACAACCACTAACCTGCAGTATGAAACAACCACTAACCTGCAGTATGAAAATACCACTAACCTCCAGTATGAAACAACCACTAACCTGCAGTATGAAACAACCACTAACCTGCAGTATGAAACAACCACTAACCTGCAGTATGAAACAACCACTAACCTGCAGTATGAAACAACCACTAACCTGCAGTATGAAACAACCACTAACCTGCAGTATGAAACAACCACTAACCTGCAGTATGAAACAACCACTAACCTGCAGTATGAAACAACCACTAACCTGCAGTATGAAACAACCACTAACCTGCAGTATGAAACAACCACTAACCTCCAGTATGAAACAACCACTAACCTGCAGTATGAATTAACCACTAACCTCCAGTATGAAACAACCACTAACCTGCAGTATGAAACAACCACTAACCTCCAGTATGAAACAACCACTAACCTGCAGTATGAAACAACCACTAACCTGCAGTATGAAACAACCTCTAACCCCCAGTATGAATTAACCACTAACCTGCCGTATGAATTAACCACTAACCTGCAGTATGAAACAACCTCTAACCCCCAGTATGAAACAACCTCTAACCTGCCGTAGGGGAAGAGGTTAATGTAGCTGTATATTTTCTTAATTAGATTCCAGGGAACAGAGGCTTTGTTTCTTTGCTATTCTCTTGTGTGATGCAGCAGGGCCAACATTATATTCATATTTGTATTTAACCTTTATTCGTGGTTTATTGGAAATGAATTAGTTGATTGATTTGTTGACAAATAACAATGAATAGGTTTGTTCGTGATTGTTCACGTTTTATATTATCAAGAATTGAGCTGAAACATTGATGTTTGATAACTTGTGAAACAATCCCAACACTGTGAGTAGCCTAATAAGGCACAAAGCCTAGTCAATGAATGTGGCTCATATTTGTGAAATACCTCAACATGGTCAGGTGTCAATCAATACATGCCACTTTCAGTCCTCCTCAGCCTGTTACTATCTCCCACCAAAGGCTCCGCCTGCTCTCTGCAAGTATATTGCCTTTCTCGCAAGTGAAAGTATTTAAATGTTGAGGGCAGGAGCCGCTGTATTCTGAAGTAAACCGGACCACAAGAAACACACGTGTGGGAGGTTGACATTGGAGCCCCGCTTATACCGACCATCTAACAGCGTTTCTTTGAGAGGCAAACATCACCAGTGGCTACAAATACATAGAACTATACATTTTACTACCATTTTTTATTCATATCTATGCAAGATTCCATTTTTTTGTAAATTATTGAATGGACATGCATCTCCTCACTGTCGCGCGTGAGATATGCATACAAATAGGCTAATCTCCATGCGCGTAAAAATTCCATCCCACCAGTGCATACGGATGTATTACAATTCCACGAAAGCAACCGGGATATACATTATCTCTACTAAGCAACATCAAAGAAGACCTTGAATTCTTCAGAGGAGGGATGATTGACACGAGAGGGAATTGACCGACTTGTGGAATAACGGTGGTCGCTTGATCACAGTGCGATCTCTATCCCTGGGACTTGTAATTCTGGATGGCCACCTGAACGTCTTTAAATCGTCCCGGAACATTTTACTGTGAATACTGTCAATGAGTGAATGTGAATCCTACCTGGAACATTGGACCGAACCTTCACTTGTTTCTGGATCTCCATCGTCGGGCTATCATTTTATAAACTGTAACAGAAGGGAGATCAAATCCAAGCTGAAATTGCCGCTGGGAAGGACTGTTATTTCCCAGAGAACTCATGTGGAATAGTGGAATTCATGAAGAAATATTTGACTTATTTCAATATGAGGCTTAAAACATCGAGATTAGGCTACCTGTGAGTTATTATACTACTGAACTGAATTGAAGATTTAAGGAATTGGATATATAGGCCTATACAGTTACTTGACATATTTGGAAATGTATATGAAACATAAATATGATTATTTTTTCTTTTTTATGTTTCAGGTTACTTCAGTTCTTAGCGCTGTGTTTTTACACACAGGTACGAACTTGCATGCATTTTTATGGCGTTTGCAGCGCAATGGGCATACAATAACATTTCATAGCCCCTTAAAAAGATTTCAGTCCATCAACGCAACTAATTATACCCATTTACAAGCGTTTTTATTCTTATTGATATTAATCCAATTCGTTTGCATATCTGCAGTAAATGTGTAATAACCATGAAAACATTTTATTACGAGGCCTAAGCAGTTGGCAACAAGTCAAACATCTTGAAAAGACGTAAACGCGAGCCTAAAAGGTAACTGTTAAAACATATGGGGATGGCGTATGGCTGAATTGAAAAATAATCGTTAAGGGATATAGCTAAGGGAGATGGGGGTGAAAGATCATTCGTGGTAAAACAACCTATCATAGGCATGTCATCTCGAGTGAGGACAGCGGACTCGCTGCGTGCATCTCCCCAAACACTCACCGTGCAAGGGCACTTTTTCTCTTCAAAAAGCCATGTGCCCGTAATTCCCTTTGAAATGCCTATAGCCTAACTCCATATGAATAGCATATGATTGGTGTTCATTGAAATATATAAATATGTTTTAGTTGGAAAATAACTTGATCTGCTTCTCATTAATTTAGACTGAACGTCAATTAGCATTAATTATCAGTTCGGCTATGCTCTCATTGGTGTTTTTATTTTTATACTTCAATGTTTTTATTCATGCATTTTTATTGTGTGTTTTTCTTGTTTGATAGAACACAGTGCAGTCCCACTCCCCACCTCCTAATTTCAAGCACCATGTGAACGAGCAGTGCCGGTTGTCTGACCGGATGAGCCGCCGGTTGATTCGGACCTACCAGCTCTACAGCCGGACCAGCGGTAAACATGTCCAGGTTCTGGGAAATAAGAAAGTGAATGCCATGGGCGACGACGGAGCTGTGCACGGTAAGAAACAAATCAATCACGCCAAGCACGAAATGGGTGCCTTCAAGTAGGCCTAGGCATCTTCGAAATAATTGTAGGATTTAACTGGCCTATTCCAGATTTTGAAATGACTTAAATCTATTTATGGACACGTCAATTTACAAGTCATGTAGGCCTATTGGAGTTGAAAATATTATGAAAATGTTACCATTTAAAAAGCAAACAGTTCTATTTAGCATGAAGAATTTTAGGTTTTGAGTAGGCGGCGGGAAAGAGAAAATGCATTCGAAATGGATTCTATAGTATTGTTCAGGACTGGGATTCTGGGGAGAAACCCACTCAGAATATCTGGTAAACACATCAGAACTCGTCTTACTTTCTACCTTCTTAACATTTACTGAGTAGCTTAGCCTCTCAGAAGCGGTTGAAAGAAAGAAATATGACTTGCAATTTTCATAACCTTGAGATGCCCTATTTTTTACCCAAAGTTATTTGAGGCGAATGTGTTTTTATTTAATTCTGTCCCCCATTGGTCTTTGATGGACACATGTCAATGAATATTCAAATAGCGAAATATTTAAATGTTATAAATATACAGTAGCTCTCTCAAGTCCATCCTTTGAACAAAACATACATTCATTCATATCTGCTTAAGTTAAACATACCCCCCAAAAATACGACATTTTTACATGCGATTTTGTGGTTTAACATATCAGTGACTGATTGACATTTGCCACGAGAATTACAAAAATGTGATAAATGTCATTGATAAAACATAATTGTTTTAACTCACTTATCCAGAGTGGTGCTGCATGTCCCTTAGAGACAATGCATTGTCTTTGGAAGGGTTTGGGTAAACTGCATTTCTGCCAAGTGGAATAATTAGCACAACATTTCTCAGGGCAACTTCATCGCACTGTTTCATCCACATGAAGTTTTAACACGTTGTATTTCCCAACAGTGGTGGTTTAGACGTATTCACAGGCCTCCTGTGCACTATTTGAAAAAAAAGGTGCTATCTGGACCCTTAAAAGGTTATTCGGCTGTCCCCATAGGATAACCCTTTGAAGAACCCTTTTTGGTTGCAGATTGAATCCTTTCGGGTTCCATGTAGAACCTTTTCTACAGAGGTTTCTAGATGGAACCCAAAATAGTTCTACCTGGGACCAAAAGTTTTTTTTTTTTTTAGTTTAGCCTATGGACAAAGTGTACAATATAGACAGCTGTTTTGATGAAATCTATGCAAGGTTGGGAATTGTTTCTCCCCACATGGAAAAAATTGTCTGAAATTTTAAAGGGAGCAAATTCCTGTCACCAAAGTATTTTTTTTGGTCTGTCTAGCCATCTTTCCACCACAACAATCTATTTCTCCCTATGCCTGCTGCCTGCTTTTTGGATTGTAATTTAATGAGGAATGTTCATTGCTTTACAACTCAATGTATGACTCGGTTTATAAAGAGCGGTGAAGTCAGCATCTTCATTTTATCCCATCTTTTCTCTCTCTGTTCTTCATCTCCCTCTCCCTCAAACACACACACACACACACACACACACACACACACACACACACACACACACACCTCGCCTTGGCTCGAGCGTGCATGTCCTAAGTGGGTGTCAGTCTTGTAGCAGGCCCAAATCTGACCACTGCTCGGTGCTTTTGTGGCTGTGTCGCTGACCGCTATGTTCTCTCACTCCCTCGTTCCTCCTTCCTCCCCATCATCTAAGTGGAGCGAAGCGCGGCATTTTATAGCCAGCCGTTCAATGACAATGGCTCAGTGCGAAGTCAAAGCCACTTGCTGCTATTCTAAAAGACTTGAGTGTTTTTAGCCAATGTTTCGAATGTAATTTATGTTTGAATGTTTTGCCATATACAATTACTTGTCTCCCCGCTGCATGCAAGGTTGATGCCATGATAACGAGTAGTACAACTCTGCTAAAGTCATCATAATATAATACATAACTTAAAGGATATTAGATCCAGGTTAAATGTAGTCCTCCGAAACCAGTCATTACAATAACTTAACACCCTTTCTGATGTCATCACGTCAATACTACTGGGCCGGCAGAGTCTCACAGTCTTCAAGTTCAACTCAGTCTCAAATGATACCGCTATTGGATTATTTTGTCACAAGGGTTTTATCTCAAAGTTACGAATGCATGCATATCGTGTTCACCAAATAGAATAACCTCATACGCTTGAGAATGATTGTGCATTGTGTCTGAGCTGAATAAAGATATGACGTGTTTTGTGTTTTTCTAGCCAAACTTGTGGTGGAGACGGACACGTTTGGTAGTCGTATTCGGATCAAAGGGGCAAAGACGGGCTACTACATCTGCATGAACAAGACGGGGAAATTGATTGGCAAGGTAAACATTAGATTTACTTATTCATCCTTTATTTAGGGAAGTCACATTGAAATGTACATCTCTTTTCATGTGAGCCCTGGAGGTCGGTTGAGTTCAATAAGTTCTGTCATCATTTTGACTGTGACCATGAGTACAAAGTTTCAGAGAAAAGTTATGTCTGTCCTGTGTAAGGCTCTTCACCTGAGTTATGACCAGAAAAGCCCTTGTAGGGAGTTGGACATGATTTGGGAAGAAACTTGAAGGATTGATAGGACATTTACCTGTCAAAACAATATTTTAACATCCTCAGAGACTGACCCCTTAACTCATTCTGTCATTCCGTCTCTCCCCCCCCCCCCCCCCCCCCCCCCCACCCACACACACACACACCCCTCTCTCTAACAGCGGAAGGGTCGTGGTAAAGACTGCATCTTCACAGAGATCGTTCTGGAGAACAACTACACTGCTCTCCAGAACGCTAAATATGAGGGCTGGTACATGGCCTTCACGCGTAAAGGAAGGCCCCGCAAGGCCTCCAGGACCAAGCAACACCAGAGGGAGGCCCACTTCATGAAACGCCAGCCCAAGGGCCATCTCCTGGGTGACACCCAGCCCTTTGATGTCCTCCCCCTCCCCGTGGTCCCCTTCCACCCCCGGAGGACTAAACATACCCATCACCACAGCTCAGGGGCCCACTGAGGAAAGAACAGACGAAGAAGAAGAGGAAGCATAGGGAGGGAGGGGAACACACCAAACAAAAATACCACTACCACATTTCTGCTCCTTGCAAGGACTCCTTTTTGTTGTGTTTTGTACTGGATTGTGTCTAAAACAATGAGTAGACTATCTAATCTGTTACGTCAGACCAAGGTTTATTTGCAGGAAAGAGTTTTTATAACCAGAGGACGATTTTAGTGCTCAAGCACTCGATGAGATTTGAATGAATGAAAGGACATCTTGGGCTTAGTGATAACCCTACTCAGCTATAAAGAGAGGATGTTATGAGAGAGAAATAATGAATACACATTACATGGCAGCTATCTTTGGATCATCATGTGGTTGCATCAACTAATTAACAGTGAATACACGTAAAACACTTTATTTTGCATTTAGGAGGCCATTTGCGTTCATTTTCGTTAGTCTGTTTTCTACATATATGAATATATTTTTAATTGGAAGATTTGTAAAAATACTTTTAAATGATGGAAATATTTATTGTAGAGTGTATATTAAAATCACAAAATAATTTTGAGTCAATGCGCCGTTTCTAACTATTTTTCTAGCTGGGTCACTTTGGGGTCCCAAAGGTTCTAACGTTGCCTAAAAAATTGGAGACCCAGATAACTAAGGGGCAATATCTGTGACAGGCTACTGCAATTCAATGTGCTCAGCAACTGAGACTTGGGCCTGAATAGCTGGGGCTATGCATTAAAAGCAGACGAGGTCAGCCCACAATTTTGTTTCGAGACAAAGGTTACCACCATGTAGTTGCATTTCTCACGATCACACACCGTAACCCTGTGATCAAATGGGCCCTTTGTGGCCCTCATATAAAAGGACATGTTATACAATAGTGGGTTCGAATAATAACACAAGGAGGGGTCAGTTATCAAAAAGAAGCTAGTCTCACAGGAGGGAGGGAGGGAGGGAAAGCGAAAGAGCACCGGGGCTCAGTGTGGCAAAATGTGGCACCGGCTGAAAGAGGGGGAATGGCTGGGAAGAGGCATTCGGGAATGAAAGGACGAGGCAGAAAGAAACCCTCTCTCTCCCAGGAGCAACTGAGCATGACCGGCAGAGGCCAAATGACAGGGGGAAGAAGACCCGGTCGGCCTGGCTGCACCACAGAATCAGATGACAGGGAAGAAGACCCGGTCGGCCTGGCTGCACCACATAATCAGATGACGGGGAAGAAGACCCGGTCGGCCTGGCTGCACCACAGAATCAGATGACAGGGAAGAAGACCAGTTCGGCAAGGCTGCACCACAGAATCAGATGACAGGGAAGAAGACCCGGTCGGCCTGGCTGCACCACAGAATCAGATGACAGGGAAGAAGACCCGGTCGGCCTGGCTGCACCACATAATCAGATGACGGGGAAGAAGACCCGGTCGGCCTGGCTGCACCACAGAATCAGATGACGGGGAAGAAGACCCGGTCGGCCTGGCTGCACCACAGAATCAGATGACAGGGAAGAAGACCCGGTCGGCCTGGCTGCACCACAGAATCAGATGACAGGGAAGAAGACCCGGTCGGCCTGGCTGCACCACAGAATCAGATGACAGGGAAGAAGACCCGGTCGGCCTGGCTGCACCACAGAATCAGATGACAGGGAAGAAGACCAGTTCGGCAAGGCTGCACAACAGAATCAGAGCAGACCCTCTATATTCCCTTCCTCTCTTCTTTCTCACTGTTTGAAGTCTGGATGTCCTATTGGTTGTTTGCTAAAGGTCGGATTCCAAATATGAGGAATGGTTTTTCAGTATAGCTAAGCGCCAAGCGCCAAGCGCCGCCAGCTTTGAGGACTTGCAAACGAATGAACAACTGAAAGCTGTGATCAAAAAGGTTCAATAAATCTGACAGGATAAAAACTCTGAACTTGTTGTGTTATTATTGTTACTCCTATTGAGAAATGAATGGCTATCCTCATGGCTACTAGGACACATCGTGCACTTTAATTGAAGCATTATCCTGCTCTGCCAAATGAGAAAAGACAGCAGTGTACGCAAATCACCCTCCAAATGGTCGTTTCATTCCGTGTCCAAGATTTTATTTGGACAACACAAAGTCAAAGCAATCCAACAGCAACTCTTGATTTGAGAAATTAGTTGAGAATTCTTTTCTCAGATCTTATGCTTTGGTTGGATCTGGTTCCCAAATCCCATGACATATCTCCTCCCCTTTAGGAAGTACGCAAAGCACAATAGCAAGTGACCTGTGGTTTAGTCGCCGTGTTTAGCCCTTGTACTGCTCACTTGGTTAGGCACATAGAGTCCCAGAAATGCAAGGAATCACCACTAGGTTAGAGGAATCTATATTTAAATGGAATTGTTCCTTTTTTTTGCAGCGCTGTTTTCTTTTCACGCAGCATCTATGTTTTGTTTTGAACTGCTCTAGGTCAGCTGCTATGGCAATAACACATTGTGTTAAAAAGTAAATCAGTAAAACTTCACTTCAGTTTTCATTTCATTCAATCAAACTTTGATGGTCAAACCTCAGTCATATTAGCTTAGTCAGATATAATGTCTTGTTACTCATCTCCCTAGAGTTTGATGGTCAAAGTTAGCAAGCATTCAGTCAGATAACGTTTCTCATTGTGGCTCACCGTGGTACTCGATTTACAAAAGAGCCTACAACCTGTTCCCACTTTGCGGTAATTCAGTACTACTGCCATGCAAGAACCTAGATTTACAAAGAAGCATACGACTTGTTCACTTCCCAGTAATATAGTGCTTCTGTCATCCAAGCTCCATACCTATCCTTGGCTATCCCCAGTCTTGGGGATTGCGAGAGGATTTGTTGGAGGACTCTGGACCAGTAAAGTCACCCCCTGGAGGACTGGGCGAGGCTCAGGGGACCAGTAAGACCTGCTAGTACTGGCTAGCTCGGCCATAATGGCTTTCAGGGTGGCCTACTCT
Source organism: Oncorhynchus mykiss (assembly GCF_013265735.2). NCBI lineage: Eukaryota > Metazoa > Chordata > Actinopteri > Salmoniformes > Salmonidae > Oncorhynchus > Oncorhynchus mykiss. The sequence goes on along the minus strand of NC_048581.1, from coordinate 23,403,051 downwards.
GGGCTGCACAATCATGAGCATAAGGGTATTCAGTTAACACAAATGGGACGTGCTTGTAAGGGCGACCCCGTCGAGAACAGTGTGTGTGTGTGTGTTTGTGTGTGTGGAAAGAATAGGGAAAAGGCATTGTGTATTAAAGTGTTTTACAAGGGAAGGAGACCAAAAATTGTGGGAGGGGGATGAACTCTCTGCGTTTGGAGTATTTTAACAACTAATAGTTTGCATAGTTAAGGGAAAAGAGAGATGTAGAGACACTTGTTAACAATGTTATGGAATTGTATTCATCTTCACAGGACACGATCACGTATTAAACTCAATAATTGTTCGTATCTCGACAACAACAATTCAGAACTTTTTACAGAACAGCAGTGACATTTCTCAAATATCTTTTTGACAGAACAAGTTTGAACAAGTAACTATGTTTGTAATTCACTGTCTCAATTCCACATCCCCCCGCCTCGACGGCAATAAACACAATGGAAAGTATGGAAAAGGCAGTGCGCAAAATTTTTCCAATAGTGGAATCCCATTGAGAACCAGAAATCAGAGTAGAAAACATACAGGATACTGCATCACCAGTGCAAATCAAAAACGACTTGTTTGAGTGACATCCCCTCAGATCCACATTGGCACTTCATTGAGTTTTGCAGTCGACGTCCTCTTCATTGGTTCCCTTCAGTTTCTTCACCTCCCGGAGTAGCTCGTGCTCAAGGGTTAATATCTCCTTGGGCTTCTTGTACTTGAAAGGAAAGACAGAATAGGTAATTACCTCTACTGAAACACCTTTCCCTTCCATGTACATCCTGTAGTGTAATGTTTGGCCTGAAGTGGGATAACACAGAGGCTCCTTATTCCCTATATAGTGCACTACTTTCAACCAGAGTCGGGCTCAATAGTACGCTATATAGGGAATAGGGTGCCAATTTGAACAAACGCAAGGAATAAGAAATCGAATAGTACAGAGAAACCGATTATGATAGGTATACACATAAAGTAACGGTCAATCTCTTCATCAGATACTTAGAACAAACATTAGGATAGCCTACTAACTAATTCAATGATTCGATCCCTTAAGTTTACAGGCGTGTTCTGATACAAGTGAGACGAATACAAAAAATATAGTTTCAATCTAGTCTCCAGTATCAACTTATAGTTTAGCCTCAAGTTTGCCCATCAGTCTCTGTATATTGGATATAAGACTTGCAGTGTAAAATCACCCAAGGTGGGATTTGAGAAGTACTGTAGTTGGTTTGTTAGTTGTTGTTGTTGTTGTTGTTGTCAGGAGTACTTACACTGACGATTAACGTGTTATTGGCGTGGGTGAAGTTGAGCGCGGAACTATCCATTGGCAGCTGGCTTCGGTCCAGATCAGGAACATTAAACTTCTTGTAGTACCTGCAAAGGATAAACACACCGCAGTGAGAAAAGGGTTTCTTGAAGGCAAGAGATCAATATTTTTGTCAACAGTGCCACCTATAGGAGAGCCAGCCTCACTTACATATGCGGAACTGTAACAAGCACTGACAAAGAAAATAAAGGAAAATATAGGAGGCCTTCTCCATTGTGAAGATGTTACAACTGTAGAAATTATATAGACTTTGAATGTGGTATCACTTTTCAGGGACCTGTAGTTAATGATATCTGAAGTGATATAGGCCTAGCAGTTTATCAGTAGATTTCCAAGGAGTGGAAACATATCAACTGTATGCTTAACTATTACAGCATTTGGGCATGAGAGTTGAATAGAGGCTATTCGGATGTTACTTTTTGTTATTTGTTCGTATGATGCAGCATCGTTGATCAGGCTCCACTGAAATGTTGTAGACCTCTTTGGGGTACGGAAGGTTCCGGACTCTCCACAGGAAACTGGTCTTTGTGTCTTTGCGCATAAATACAGGCTGAGGAAATACAACAGAGCATTGTACTGTTAAATGCATGTGGTTTATTTATGATTAATTGAATAGTGAAATGACGAAAATGAAGTTAATTCCACGATCGTAAAAGTATTAGTTGACACATTTGGATGAGTACTGTTGGTGATATTGAACTAAAATCAATTAGCAAATTAGATCATGGCCTGAAACATAACAGATGTAAATATTGTATAATACAACTCACGTTTGAACAGTTTTCCTTGATAACATCTGATTCCAAACAGGCTACAGTAGATGGGACTGGCTCTCCAACTTCTATCTCCCATGGTCCCTGTCCCTTCAAGGTGCTTTTCGAACGCCACTTTCGTACTGCAAAGTAAGAATACATCAGCTGAGAGTGGAAATAATGTAATGCACAGGAAGCAATGTAGCTAATGCTGGATACTTTTTAGAAGATGTCTAATCTGAAACAAGCTTACCAATGAGCTCATCTGTTGTCAAGTCATATTCTTCTGCCATTTCTTTCCCATCTGTAAAGAGATAGTGTATCTTCCTTTTCCCTGGAAAGAGGTTTGCAAAGCACCAATAGAAATGCACTTAAATGTGAACTAGCTAGCTTTCATCTTTGTTAAACAGATTTGCTAGGCAAAGTGAACATTAGTGTTAGTTAGCAGATAATGCTAGCGAGCTTATAATTGACACTGAAGTCTTACTAGATGAATGCAAGGGTAAATGTTGTGATACAAAACAAAATAATGATGATAACTTGTCTATATCTCTCTGTTTCACTCACCATCGTGTATTAAAGCGGTTTTGGTGGATGCTTTTAGGAGATCTGACCAGCTCTGCACAGCCATATTGCAAAAAACGGACACTTCCTGAAACATCACGTGTAGCCACGGCAACGGAGGTCATCGTGAAACGTATAATTAAGTTTTAACTCCATAATATGTCAAAAACATGTTTACATTTACTCAATAAATAATACATATTTTTTTACAATATTTTCTCGAAAAATATTTAACTTTGTCGTGCAAGAACTAAAAATAGGTCTATAACGAACCGGAAGTTAAATTATTTTTAGCCATCTACATTGTAACGTTGGTTTGTGTTTTGGTCGTCCAAAGGGGTAAAACATATGTATTTTCAAGAGTTTATCGAACAATGATAGAAATTAGTTTAATAAATATATAACGTAACATATTTCAGTGGAGTGAGTGAATCCCAGCTGTTCAAAACAGTTAAATGCCGTTGTTGTTGTCCACTTGCTAGCTAATTTAGCTAGTCAGCTAAAGTTAGCTAGCTAGCCGGTGTCAGTTGTCACATTCTGTTCTATATTTTCCAGGGCTTCCCTTTCCCTGGCGAAATGTCTGCCTACGGAATTATGAAAGCTTTCCCCAAAGTGAAGCGAGCAGGGGCACGTGAAGGAAAGGATGTCCCCCCACCAAAGAGGAAGACTGATGAAACTGTACCTGTTACAGGTGTGGACCGTGTTTGAGAGCATCACATTCGTAATGCATTTTGGACACATTGTGACTGATTGACAGATCTACAAATAATAATGATTTTATGACGCTAGATTTGTAGATCAGTCAGCAGTCGATGTTGAACAAGCCCTGTGTGTGTGTGTGTGTGTGTAAAACTCATTTTTCACAATCCCATTTCAGGGAGTGCTTTCCAGGGCGTCACCGTACACATATTACCAGCCGGCATCGGGAATGCCAGATGTCAGATCTTCCAGAAACAGATTGTCCAGAATGGAGGCCAAACTGAGAGTTCCCTCTGTCCCACAGTCACCCATGTAGTAGTGGATGACAGTATGGACTGTGACAGGGCTCTCAGGCTGCTCAAAGTGGACAGGCTGCCCTCTGGAGTTTATCTGTTGAAGTGCACCTGGCTCAGCACCTGCATCAGTGAGCAGAGACTGCTGGATACAGCAGACTACAGCCTACTCAACCCAGACAAAGACATGGAAACTACAAAGGACGGTGTCAAAGAAGACGTGCTCAACAGTATCCCACTTCCAGCCACACAGGACATAAAGCAGCCAATCTCTGATGAAACAAAACCAAATGAGTCAACAGAGACTGTAGGTTGGCGACCACATAACCATTAACCATAACCCTGTTACTGCATGATAGCTTCTTCTGGCCCTAATCATACACTTCATTACTTCATGTATCCATAGGTCCAAGACACTAAAGACGAATATGGCGTCTCCCAGAGTGATCTGGAGGCTCTGATCAGTGGCCTGCACCCCAAGAACGAGACCCCCAGTACCGCCACTGCCCCCTCAGACCCCCAACAGAAGCCTCTCTCAGGGAAGTGGGTGTGTGCCCAGTCCTCCCAGTCCAAGGTTGACAACCACAACAAGCACATCACAGATAAACTGGAGGTGCTGGCCAAGGCCTACACGCACCAGGGGGACAGATGGAGAGCGCTGGGCTACTCCAAAGCCGTCAGCGCCCTCAAGAGCTACCACAAGCCTATCACGTCCTATGAGGTAGGTTATTTAGTCCCATATCTGCATAGTTCGTGATTATGGCCGGCCATTTTGTATTTGTCATCATAATTCATTCCTGTCTCTCTATTCACACTATTGCAAACATTGTGAAATGTGTTTGGTTGGTTTACGCAACTGCATTCCAAGTTGGGTGCATAAACCGTGTATTGATGGATGCATAAATTGATTGCTGCTGGTTCAATTTCAGGTGGCCTGAAAAGGCCCAGTGCATAAAAAAAGTCTGTTTTTACCGTGTTTTGTAACATATTGTATAACAGCTAATGAAGCCATTGAGGAAATGCTTCCTTTTAAATCAATGAAAGCTGCGTGTTGCGTCAAGTTCAAGAATCGTGTTCATTCTATCTTGTGAATTTAAATAATGAGAAATAGTTGATTATTGTTGCATATTGCCTCAGCTATACACCAATGGTTATTTTACATAGATTTCTGAAGTCACGAAGCTGCTACTACTAGCTAGCTAGCTACATTGACTATGTAGCAACTTGTAAAGTTAGAGGATCATTAGAGGATCATTTAGTTCAACCATTAGTACCTGCAAAAAACTGGGCCAAAGCTATTGTACTTATGCATTATCAATTAATATGTATAGTACAGTAGAAAAAATAGAATACAGACACTCCCCCTATGCTCCTCTCCGCTCTCAAAACAACGTGCTCTGTGTAGCAAGTAAAACGTCACATTGACGAGATGCTGATGGAAAAGCAACGTGACGTGTATAGTGGAGTTAGTGTGACAATGTGATCAATGTTATTTCCTGATAGTTGCTTCATTTGTTGAAAACACAAACTACACAGGACCTTCTAATCTGCATGGTTTGACAAGGTTTTTTTAATAACGTTGTGCTGCTGAGTACCGGCGGGGGGAGGCCTGGAGGAGGCTAGTGCCCCCCCGTTTCTAACTTAGAGATTTTTGCGTTTTTTAACACCTATAACTGCCATTTCTTGCAATATAAATACAAAAATTATAGCAATTAATGTAACACAAATAAAATATGCTGGCACAGCTCCTCTCTTCACCCAGGTTTTTCCCCAAAGAATGGGAGTTTCAGCTTGGTAAATTAGTTAGTAGACCAGTAACAGAGTTCCTAACCTCTCTGCCAATAACAGTTGGTTTTCTGTTTTTCCCTCACCACTGTGACAGTCCTTGATAAAATTGCTTAAAAGCAATTTTTGTTTATTTTTGACCATTTGAATGGAAAACTATTATAGTAAGGTACATCATTTTTATCCAGAAAGATTTGATATTAGTATAAAAATGGCTGCAGTGGGCCTTTTAACTCCTTGTAATTGACTAAACCATGCCTCAAATTTCAGGAGGCCTGTAAGATCCAGGGCATTGGCAAGAAGATGGCTGACAAGGTCATGGAGATCATGGAGAGTGGGCACCTCCGTAAGATAGATCACTTGGGAGAGGCAGTGCCAGTACTGGAGATGTTCACCAATATCTGGGGGGCAGGGGCCAAGACTGCCCAGCTTTGGTACACACAGGTTAGATGGATTGATCTTAGAGGGTGTTGGTTGTCACACAGTCAGTCTCTCTGTCTGTGTGTGTCTCTCTTTCTCGCTCTCTGATTTTTGCATGCAACACATGACTGTGTAAAATTTGTTATTTTTGTATTGTGGAGTGTGCAGTTAATTTTAGTGTGTGATAGTGTGATACAAATTGATTTGACATGATATGAAAAAATATATATTTACCATCTTAGGGGTTCCGCACTTTGGAGGACATCCGCACCAAGGCCAATCTGAACCACAACCAAATAATTGGACTCAAACACTACGACGACTTTCTGGACCGGATGCCCAGAGAAGAGGCAGCCGCCATTGAAAAAACGGTAATACCTCTTATTGTCTCAAGCACCCACATTAAAGGTCAATCAATGTTAAAATGTAACATTCTAACATTATATTAGTTATAGACTAAACAGGCCTCTTCTTCTCACTTCATCTAGTGGGGTTAAGAGAGTTTCTTTAGAAAAGTGTCTCCAGTCCAGTACTCTAACCCCCTTGCGAACAAGAGATCTTGTAAAGTGAAATGCTATGGGACCTCAAAGCCAAGTTCAGATGTTTTAAGTTTGCCAAGGCCCCTAAGCAGACTGTCAGTCCAGTTCTCCTAGCCTGGTCTGTGTGTGATGGAGAAAGCAGACATCCCACTGTCAGAGTCCTGCCGGCCGCATCCCAAAGGGGGGGAACTCACTCTTAGAAACTTGGCGCATCATATGTCAGCAGATACCAGGGCTGTGTTTCATTCCAGAAAGGTGTTTCCTCTCCCTGCCTCCGTTCTCTCCCTTTGATGGATCTGAGACAACGGGGTGGCTGTAAAGCAAGAACTCATCTACTGTAGATTCCGCCCATACAGATAGAGGACTCATTGTGGCTATAACCCGTTTTAGCATGGACATTGCCATTGAGGGCTTTCACCGCTTTAAAGTAGTCAACTGCGTGGGGAGTCCTATGAGTTGGGCGCAATCAGCCAATGAAGAAGAAGAAAATGGACTACTTTAAAATGGGGATTGTTGCATGTATAATGGCACAGATACAAAGATGAGTCCTCTATCTAGCTCTGTGATTCCGCCTTATTGCTTTCACCTGTCAAGGCCTATGAGATCTGTGAAGGGGAGGGAACATAATCCTGGAATGAAACGCGGCCCTGGTCACTGGGAGCACCGGGTACAAAGCCAGTTGTTTTCATATAGTATTACTTGGATTTCCCTGTTGCTTTCGTGGCTGCCAGATACAAAGTCCAGATTAGAAAGATGACTATAGCATGTGTCCTTTTGACTTGTGGCTTGTCAAAATAATAGGTAGTGTCGTCAAAATGTATCTGGCCTGCTTGAATGCGGTTAATGCTTACCTGTTGACCGGCAAGGCTTTATGAAAATACACCATTTTCTTTTCTAATTTCAAGTAGGTAATATGAATACAACTTGAGGACGTGTCTTGAAGATTCAACACGTGTACAGCATGTTATTTTGAGTCCAAATATGAACGAGAAACAATCCAAACGTTCTGTAATATGTTATAATGAAGGCCCCTGAGAGAACATTACTGGGGAAAACTTTGAAACGTCGTCTAGAACCCATAACCATTCATGATAAATACATTGTATGCAAAGTGGTCCTCCCCACCACTGGTCTGGGATCCAAGCTGAATTGTTCTTTTTCACAGTTGTTTTTTAACTGAGCCAATAGTGAAACACAATAGTGTATCAGAAAAACAATAGTGAAACAACGATTTAATTTGGATTTCCAGGCTATGTATTGTATCCCAAACGGTAACATGTTTCACTGTATGTGAAACAAGCTAATTCAGTGTGGTCTAGATTTGGGCGATTTCTATGATTCAATTGAATATTGTGATATTTGACATTAATGATGATATATCATGATGTGCAAGACTATACTCTAATTGAGCTTTACAAATCAAAACTGTGCTGTTTTATCAGTTAGGTTGAATCACCATGTTGAAAATGTAGTCCAAATGAACGAAATAAGCCTTATTTTGATTTTTTTTTGCCATACAATGAATATTTAATGAGAATACGACTACAATATCGTAAATAAGCACAAAAATGGCCCAGTCTGGAATGATTCAGTCATTAAACCGTTACACTCGTGGGAATTGGCCTACATGGATAGGGCTAAATTGAAATGCTTCTTACAGAAGAAGTATGAAAAGCATATGCATAACCATGGTAGCAATTGAAAGGGAACAGTTTGGAGATCATGGGGAAATGATGAGAACCAAAGGTGAGCACACAACAGTTCACCTGACAAGACTGAATCCAAACATTACACTGTTGATTTTATGTGCATTTTATGTTTACTGTACTTCTCATTTGTTGATAACGAAATCTGAAAATACTCTGGATACATTCTGTAACATAACACTATTCCTGAAAAATGTGGGGTAGGTGCAACGTAAGACAAAAAAATGACAAGGGTTTGAGTGAGAGGACTAACTGGTGTCTCCAAGTTGCCACACACCTATCCAAGGTGTGCACAGTTCCTAAGCAATTTCAATGCACTTTTATGAAAAAGTCTTCAACTATAAGGTACTTTTTTTTATAAACCTCTCCTAGCTGTAACATTGAGAAACTAGAGCAAGCAAACTTGTAATTGTTTCATTTAAAACACAACCTTGCATTCCTGCCATCACACAATTACTGTTGTTGTTTACACAATCCCCAAAGTCTTATAAATCACTGGGTCAGGTGGGCCTGATTTGAAAGCTTGTTCTATTGCCAACATGACTAGCTAAGTTAATATATACGATCTTAGTGTTAGGCTTTCACCAGCTGATTCAGAGAAACGGATTGTCATTTTGGTGCGCATAGAAAGGAGTCATGAGTGCATTCAGGTGGCAAATTATCTTCAGAATAAACAAGCTTAGGCTCATTCTGTTCAGAACAACTCAGGGTATGACGCCATGTCATCTAGTGATCATAAACGCTGACACTGTATATGCCATGAGTTTTATGATATGGAGATGTGAAGTGCACATTTGGACTCACGGGTGTTTGGCTTGCTTGTGTGACATCAAAGTGGTATTTATAATCCTCTTCAACGTCTCATCTTTCATAGTACATAGAGTCCTCTTAACTTAAAGCATTTCCCTCACTAAGAGAACAAAAAAACATGTGCAAATGTTGCGCAAGTACTGGGAGAGATGGGGGCAACTTCTTAACCAGCGCGGTGTTCAAGTTCAAAACGGCTGTCAGTCCAAACCCATACAGCGCTGTGAAGCGCAGAGCCTGAGCTCTGACGTCATGTATAGTTACTGTACAGCTACTACATCCCAATTTATCCGCTTATTAGTGCCCAAATCTGCCATTTTTAACACGAATATGGGTACAGGTACGAGTGTAAAGGGCTACTAAATCAAAACTATTATTGGATATCGCAAACTGTTACTTTGTTCCTCTCCTGTTGTAGATGTACAGTATCTATATGTGAAGAAGGCAGCCCTGTTATTCCATGACAAACTGTAACATATCCCTGTACTTTTCTACTGTATAGGTGAAGGAGGCAGCTCAGTTTCTGGACCCTGGCCTGTTGGCCATGGCCTGTGGTTCGTACCGCCGGGGGAAGGACACATGTGGAGATGTTGACGTCCTCATCTCTCACCCAGACGGGAAGTCCCACCGGGGTGTCTTTAGCAAAGTGTTACAGAGCCTCCACCAGAGCGGTAGGAGGACACGTCCAAACACAGGGCATTTGATTTATTAACTGTCGGTGAATTCCCAAACCAATTATAGCTACATTAATAGTTTCTCTCTTGTATTGACAATTCATCTTCTTTCAACATGATATTATTCATCGTTTATTTTTTCATTTAAAGTATTTAATAGTGGGATAAGCTGATCGTGAGCATGATCGTTTGTGTTTTCTGTTTCAAAACATTTTGCTATGGTGTGCCCTAATGAATGCAACCCGGTTCTTGTTCTTTTTTTAAAAACATTTTTATTCAGGCTTTCTGACGGACGACCTAGTCAGCCATGAGGAGAGTGGCGAGCAGAAGAAGTACATGGGTGTGTGTCGTCTGCCAGGACCTGGCCGGCTCCACCGCCGCCTCGACGTCATCGTGGTGCCCTACGGCGAGTTCGCCTGCTCCCTCATGTACTTCACCGGCTCGGCACATTTTAACCGCTCTATGAGGGCATTGGCCAAGACAAAACGCATGAGCCTATCAGAGCACTCATTGAACAGCGACGTGTTGAGACAAGGAAGTTTGAAGGTGTATGGGGGGACACCACTACCCACGCTCACTGAGAAGGATGTCTTCACCCATCTGGGAATACCTTTCAGGGAACCTCAGGAAAGAGACTGGTGATGTTGATGTTTTTAACACTGTTGGTATGAGTCGATGCATAAGTTATATATTTTTACAGAAAAATTATGATGGTGATAGTGGTGAGGTGAAGATCATGCTTATGTATGCAGATTTCAGAGGTGTCGTATCAACATGTCAACTGTGATTTTAGACTTGAATTGTATGATAATCTCATTTTACAGAAGGAAAAACACTTAAGATGCATGGTGACTGCTTGGTATGTTTTTATGAAGATAATGGTGATTACAGAAATATTAAACACTACTTTTAACAATCACTTAGGTAATCCTTGTTTTTACAACTTTGTTGTTTATTATTGGTTTATTACTATAAAGAATTGAATATTAAACCTCTTCTTTTTCATGAATGCCTGTCCTCGCTGTCAAATATTATTGGCTGAGGTAAGCCATAGGTCAGCCTGCAAAGTGAGTGGTGGTGATCAACGCAACCCAACACCCATCACGTTGCGCACATGGAACAAAAGATGTGACCGAGCACGCCACACCCAGCCCGAGCCAGAGTCCCCATTTCGAAGGAACCAATGAGCGGATTTGATGATGCTGAGCTGCGGGGCACTGGTTTATGGCCATTGACATTAACGGGCAAAAGTGGTGAGGGAGGAGCACCCTTCACAAATCCAACAGTAATCTGTGCTGCTCTATCATGTAGTCGACAAGGCAGCATGGTCCAGAAACATACATCTCTTTTCCATAAAATAGTTTTACACATTGTTTTACACAGTTTTCATTGGGAAGGTAGATAAAGTGTTTTTAGCAAAAAGAAATCACTTTTGCATGTGAAAACACAGAATCCTACCCATTGCTCCACGTGCTTAATTACATCACTTTTGTTCTGAGCTGACTTTGCCATGGGCTTTGAACGGGGCACCTGGCTGACGCCCGGGAGACAGCCCAGTTTCAAAACAAATGCAATCAACTTGACTGTTCATTTGAGAAGGCTGTTGCTCCCTCCCGCTTTCGCCTCAAATATATGTAAAAAGACCATAAATGTCTGGTTTTGTTTTCTTGGAAAGCTGTGAGTGCTATTATATGATGCAATATTAGTAATTGTTGCATTTACAATTGATCTAAGTCCTATCAACTGATTTGAGCCAGAGTATGGCTGTGGATTGACTGCATTATTTAAATGGAACGTTGGCATATTGGCAGTTAATTAACTACATTTATGGAATCATTCCTCTAAAACTATCTGGCTAATTTGAGCCAGAGTATGGCTGTGGATTGACTGCATTATTTAAATGGAACGTTGGCATATTGGCAGTTAATTAGCTACATTTATGGAACCATTCCTCTAAAACTATCTGGCTAACACACATACAGTGCAGATAAATTCTTCACATTCATTGTTTTACACAGTCTTTTTCCCCCCATTATTTTTACCAGGTAAATGTACTTTATTTTTTTAGACAAGAGTGCCTCCTACTGGCCCTCCAACACCACTTCCAGCAGCATCTGGTCTCCCATCCAGGGACAACCCTGCTAAACTTCAGAAGCAAGCCAGCAGTGGTATGCTACTGGCATCTTATCACAGCACTGGTAAACCAAACTATGGTTTAATAACTCCCTAACCAACATGGCTGATCTTTGGACCGTCACAAGAAGGTTCAAAACATTATAGTATTCAAGTTCTACGCTCGGCGTACCCCGGGCCAGGTTAATCGAATTCGCCCAATGTGCCTCCTTGAAATATCAAATTACGCTGTAGCAAGGAGGCAGCGCATGCGTGGTCTTTCAGTGCGTCCGGTAGAGCCGTAAACTAGTTTGACATTTCGCTAAGATTAGTGAAGTGAACAACACAAGTCTACGCTTATGTTTTTACACGAGTCCGGTCGGAGGAATGAACGAGATTTTAGGTGTGGGTCTTAAAATGGGATTGTTTTTGCACGTTGTAGCTGTCAGCCCCTCCGACGCGACATTAGACGAGGTAAGATTTGGACTCAAATCTGCCAGGATTTGTTTTTGGTTCGGGTCGTGCATGTTTATTTGGGTAGCTAGTAAAGTTGCATATACGGCTAGCTACTTTGTTAGGTAGCTAGTTATTAATTTGGCCAGCTTTTTTCCTACACGTTTACTGGCTAACTAGTCTCGGTTGGGTATAACTTTATAACTTCTAAGTTCGACCGCTGTAGCTAGCTTTAGCTATCTAGCTAGCTAGTTGTTCAGTCAGCTATTTAGTTGGCATCACAGGCACTTGCTAGCTAGCGTTGACTGAACTCGACAAAGTATGTGCTGCTTTAACTAACGTTAGCTACATGGGCTACTGTTAGTCACTAACCTTAATAACCTTAGTGTTAAGCAAACGTCTCTAGCCGCACCCATTGACAGCTGTCTAATTAAATGGTTGAGTTATCAAATATCTCGCCACATACTAGCACAGCATTATCATCCTACTAGCCAACAAGTCAGGAGCTGTCTTATTAAAAACAATGATTAGTTGATGTTTTGTTTATATATTTGCATTTAAACTGAAACTGCATGTGTAAGTGCTGTTTTTTAAACGGGTTGGCTGTTGTAACGAAAATGATGAGCGTGCATCGATGTGACCGGAATCTGCGTTATGATTCTGAACAGCCAACAGTAACAATGAGGAGATTCGGTTCATCTGGCACGGGTAGGCGTGTTTTGCATAATGTCATAATGTCATGTCATAATGTCTCCCGTCATGAGCCAGATGCTCCAGTCATAGCTCACTTTGAAGTCGGCTCAAATAAACGACGTAATTAAGAACGTGATTTAACATGCGAAGGTGTTCGCTTTTGATAAAAAAATATGTATCTGCCTTCCCAATGAAAAAAACTAGTTTTAAAGCACATATTTTCTGGAAAAGAGGTATGTTTCTGGACGATGCACCAGGACCGAGCAGCGCAGATTACTATTCCATTTGAGAAAGGAGCTCTTCCCTCACCGTTTTGCCCGTTCACGTCACCGGCCATAGACCGGTGCCCCTTGGCTCAGCATAATCGAATCCACCCAATCACAAGAAGCTGCAATGAAGGGAATCGTGGGTGTCTCGTTTCAGCTAGTGTTATCTTGTTCTTTATGTGTGTCTTGTTTTCAGTTTTTTTTACTGATTTCATGTCAATGCTAATATGTACAAAACAAATGTTTGCTACCTAACCAACAACTGTAACGATGTATTTGAGACAAGTGCTCATTGTGCAAATGCATTACTTTTCCAATAAACGTTGCACACGCGTCGATTTTGTTGCTAAACAACCAACCTGTCTGTACTGTAATTTACTTTATGGAATACACTGAAGTAGTTTACGGGGATTCATCATCGTTCATGTCCCTGTAGTCATTAATACAAGAGGTTATCAGTGAAACAGATTAGCCATCGCTGGTCTTAATTCGCAGGTTGACGTTTATTGGGATGAGGCAGAACTGAGCTATTTCCGCTAGATGGACAATCTGCAAAGTCAAAATTGTAAAAATTGATGAAAACACATGTGTATGACTTTGTGGCTGTGCCAGCTAGTTACCACTCTGCAGAGCTGCCTCCAGAACAAAATTCATATCGAAAAACGCTAACCTGCTCTTGTGCTTTCAAGACCACTGGAAATGTTTTGTGGTAAAACGACGTCACATCACGACGTCAGTGATCTTCAGGTCGGAAAGTCGGAGCTCTAGAAAGATGCGAAGTTGGATGACCAATCAGTTGGAGATCTTTTTTTCTTTTTTTTCCCCATTTGTCTTGAACAAACTGAAGTTGGACATTTTAAAGTGCCCAGTTGTTTTGAACCTGGCTTAAATTCAGTCCATGTCATGACACACAAAGTCCCCCCTCATATACAAGAGCATTGTAAGCATTATCATTAGATAATGAAAGATATCCCTGCAAAAGGTTCAGATAATTATTACTACAATTATTATTACTAATTATTACTACAAGTAAAGTTATTTAAGTTATGGCCCATTTTATACAAAGACATTGATATAGAAGCCAATCACAGCACTCCTTTTGGGTAATTCTCACAACTGGCATTCAACCCCAAAAATATTATATATTCATGTTTATATTTTTCAATATTCATATGTGAGAATTTTAATTAAAGTACCACTCATATTACAGAGCAGGCAGTAAAGCTTTGACACCAATTTTTCCTTTGTAGTGCAGTTTAAACATTATGGAGTCTTAAAGAAGGCCTGGTTAATGCCAAAATGTCACATGCTCCAACTTAAATTCATTATTTCTCAATTATGCTTCAAGATACAAATGTAAAATATACACTGATGGTACAAAATATGAATAACACCTTCCTAATATTGAGTTGCGCAGCCCCCTTTTCCCTCAGAACAGCCTCAGTTCGTCTGGGCATGGACTCTACAAGGTGTCAAAAGTGTTCCACAGGGATGCTAGCCCATGTTGACTCCAATACTTCCCACAGTTGTCAAGTTGGCTGGATGTCCTTGATACACACAGGAAACTGTTGAGTGAGGAAAGAATGCAACAGTGTTGCAGTTCTTGACACAAACCGGTGCGCCTGGCACCTACTACCATACCCCGTTCAAAGGCACTTAAACCTTTTGTCTTGCACATTCACCCTCTGAATGGCACACAAACACAATTCATGTCTCAAATGTCTCCAGGCTTAAAAGTCCTTCAACCCGTCTCCTCCCATTTTTATCTATACTGATTTGAAGTGGATTTAACAAGTGGCATAAATAAGAGATCATAGCTTTCACCTGGATTCACCTGGTCAGTCGATCATGGAAAGTGTTCTTAATGTTTTGTATAGTCATCTCCGTCAACAATCCTTCCTCTAAAGGACCCTTCTATGCATAACATTTTGTGAAAATCAAAAAAATCATGGTCCATTTTTGTGAGGAATCACCCACAAGTCTAAAGTTAATTTAACAATGTTTTTCTTTATTTCTAGGAAGGGGGCTACAGCCCCTCGCAGACATCTGAACGTTCTCCCCGTTTGCTGCTACATCATTGAGACCTTAATTTTGTATCTGGCATCTTGCCTTAGTTCTGGGTGACTGAATATGGTCACCAGTTGCTGAGTGGAAGTGCCAATGTCAATCCCAATGTCTTGTTTAACCTCTGGATTTGTCAAGTTCTGTTTGAGAGAAATATTGAGTGACACAATACATTGATTGCATTGTCCTGCGTGGTTTTGGCCTAGGCCGACATCAGTCACCCTCATTTTTCAAACTCCCAAACTCTGTAGGCCGAGGCTAACTGACCAGGTATCAAACCCAGGTTGTCCGTACATTGCATTTCAAGATTAGACGTGTAGCCTAATATCTGTCTGCAAAGACAACACAGATCTCTTGCAAGACAGATCTCTTACTCTTCACGTGGAAGTATTGTTGGCGAACCATCAACCAAAAATAGGCTAGTTCCCTGAGCACGTCCTCTTTTCCCTTTGAAAAGTAGTGCTGAATATGTGTGGTGGTCGAGAATGTATTTTTTTTTTGTCACCACTGTTCTGTTCAGCACGAACTGTCCCAACCTTGAACTTCAGAACATATCTCTTCTAGAACACTGTTGCTTTACTTTCCCCTTGCCAGTCAGCTCTGTGTCAGTATTGAATCTGCAAAATAGGAAGTGAACTATGCCAGGGTTCTACACTAACTTTTTCCAGCTACCACCTTTTTCAGTTGGTGGCACCAGCACACGATTTAGTCACACCAAACTTTTCATTTAAAAAAAGATAATGGACAATGACCTGGCCGGTGTCCCGTAAAATGACTAGTCATCTTTTAAACTAGTATGCCCTTGTTCTTTGATGTAGATATATTTACTGTAACAGAAAAGAGACTTAAAATAAAATGCTAAATGTATTTATTGCAGATTTCAAAGTGGCGTGTGTTCTGTGAAATCATCTAGAGGGCAGAATTTGAAAAAACGATACTTGATACTGTACCAAAACAATATCACGGCAAAAAAATGACAAAATCCACAACAATTCTTAAAACATATTTGCAGACCATTGTTGAGAGAATTTGTGAAATTTAGATTTTTGTGTAGTTACCCTTTAATTCAGGTGCTTACCAGCTAGCTGTGTTTCTGCAGCGCACTTGTGATGTTGTTTTCAAAACAAATGACCACTGGATTGATGCAATTAATCATGATTCTGCCAAGAAGGCATAGGCTACTTTGTAGTTAACTTTTAATTGTCTTTCCATCTACCCGAAAACAGTAAGGGTGTCATTAGCATCGCTAACGGCTACATAAAGTGGTAGACACATAGGTCCTACACGTACCACACACAGCAGGGATTGACATTCAGGTAAATTTGCCAGTGGAACACCGGGCCAAAGCCAACTGAAAGCTACTGACCCAATTTCGAGAAATACCTACACGGGTCAAGATTTGACAGGAAATCGAATGTTAAAATCAGCTGCTATTGAAATTATGCACTTATCATTCATTTGCGGCCTGAGCAAGTAGCCTATACACGGTTCATACAGACAAATTCAAGGACTTTTCCCAAGCACTTAAAGCTGCAAGATGTACGTTTTTGAGTGACCAGACCAAATTCGCATAGAAATATGAGTTAAAGATCCCTCATTGAAAGCAAGTCTAAGAAGCGGTAGATCGGTTCTATGTGCGCTATTTCTTTGCTTCCCGTTTTAAGTTTTGCTCTTGCGTCTTTTACTTTCAGTTTTGTACACCAGCTTGAAACAGCTGAAAATACAATATTTTTGGTTATGGAAAATATTTCTCACAATGGTTTAGATTGAACAATGATTCCCTACACTATACTTATGTCACAAACTGAATTTAGGTGAACTAATAGAATTTTATCAACCAGGACATGCCAGAGTGATTTCTACATAGTGCATCTTTAAATAAGAAATGTGAAGGACCTACATTTGATAACGTATAGAAAAAAATCTATGCAAAAAAGTGTGCATTACCACTTTTAAGAATAAGGAATTTATTAAAGGCCTTATGCATTGACATTTGGGTTATTTTGACCTTCTAAATAGTAATGTTCCCAACGCACACGCTAATGAAGTCTGGATTAAATCAACTACCATAACTTCAATGACTTCAAGGACCAAAGAGCATAGACGTAGGGCTCTCCAACTCTGTTCCTGGA
>NC_048581.1:23313244-23378244 GCF_013265735.2 Oncorhynchus mykiss | reverse complement strand
GAACACAGACTGACACGGCAAGAGACTACCTGGGCTTGTCCGATATGAAACGCTTATTTCCGTTGTTCATTGCAAAGGTTTCGCTACGTTGTGACTTAATGAACACGACCCAGGTGGTGGACATACGGTTTTTACACTCCTGTTATTGACTTGTCTCTTCTTGTCTTCCAGAGCCTACTGCACTGTGAGGGGCTGAACAACCAGAGCTACGTCTGCGAATCAGGACACTGCTGCGGGCAGTCACAGTGCTGCAGTTACTACTATGAACTCTGGTGTAAGGACTCTCTCTCTCTACGCTATCACACACACACACACACTCTCTACCTCTCACTCTCATTCTCCCGCTCTGAAATACATTTGCATTTTAGTCATATAGCAGTGTCCCCTCACATTCACCTGTACACCTGAACAGTGGTGGAGAAAGTACCCAATTGTCATACTTGAGTAAAAGTAAAGATACCTTCATAGAGAATGACTCAAGTGAAAGTCACCCAGTAAAATACTACTTGACTAAAAGTCTTAAGTATTTGGTTTGAATTATACTTAGGTATCAAAAGTAAGTGTACATCATTTCACATTCCTTATATTAAGCAAACCAGATGGCACGATTGTCTTGTTTTTTATTTATTTACGGTTAACCAGTGGCACACTTAACAGATCATTTACAAATGAAGCATTTGTGTTTAGTGAGTCGGCCAGATCAGAGGCAGTAGGGATGTTCTCTTGAGAAGTGTGTGAATTTGACCATTTTCCTGTCCCACTAAGCATTTGAATTGTTACAAGTACTTTTGGGTGTCAGGGAAAATGTATGGAGTAAAAAGTATATTTTCTTAAGGAATGTAGTGGAGTAAAAAGTAAAGTACAGATACTTTTTAAAGTACTACTTAAGTAGTTTTGGGGGTATTTATACTTAAGTACTTTACACCACTGCACGTGAACATGCATGTACTGAACATACAGTACATGTTCTGAATGCACGCCACACATTTTTCAAAAAGACAAGTCAGTTCTGACACCCATTTAAAGCTTATTTACTGTACTAGGTCCTCTGCATATCACTGCCTCCTCCTCCTCATCCCAGGAGATAGGTCCTCTGCATATCACTGCCTCCTCCTCCCCCATCCCAGGAGATAGGTCCTCTGCATATCACTGCCTCCTCCTCCCCCATCCCAGGAGATAGGTCCTCTGCATATCACTGCCTCCTCCTCCCCCATCCCAGGAGATAGGTCCTCTGCATATCACTGCCTCCTCCTCCCCATCCCAGGAGATATGCAGAGGACCTATCACTGCCTCCTCCTCCTCCATCCCAGGAGATAGGTCCTCTGCATATCACTGCCTCCCCATCCCAGGAGATAGGTCCTCTGCATATCACTGCCTCCCCATCCCAGGAGATAGGTCCTCTGCATATCACTGCCTCCCCATCCCAGGAGATAGGTCCTCTGCATATCACTGCCTCCCCATCCCAGGAGATAGGTCCTCTGCATATCACTGCCTCCCCATCCCAGGAGATAGGTCCTCTGCATATCACTGCCTCCCCATCCCAGGAGATAGGTCCTCTGCATATCACTGCCTCCCCATCCCAGGAAATAGGTCCTCTGCTTTTTGCCGTGATGAATGAGCTACAACATGAACTGTGAACTCCGATTGGGATGTAGAATACCAATCGACACCATGGTACACTGTTGGTAGCAAAAGTTCCAATGTAGTTACATCCTTGCTATGGAACAACGTTTAGAACAAACCTGGAGGGTCGTTGGCCAATATCTATGGCTCTGCCTCCATGTTGTTACTGTGTAGTGGTGCACTATATCTCTCTATTGCATTCACTAGCAATTTGTCACTACTGGCATTCACTGTACAGGCACTAGATGTTTACAGTAGTAATGTACTGTAGCTCTCTGTTGCTTTCAAAAACAATATGTCACTCCTTCTGTTCAGCAGTACTTTTACAGTAGTTTCACCATAGAGATATGAATAACACGTATTAACATATGTCTATGTTTCACAGTCTTTCTACTGTGTCTCTGTCTCCGGCAGGGTTCTGGCTGGTGTGGGTCATCATCTTCATCCTGAGCTGCTGCTGCGTGTGTCACCACCGGCGCACCAAGCACCGGCTGCAGCAGCAGCAGCGCCAGCACGAGATCAACCTCATCGCCTACCGCGAGGCGCACAACTACACCTCCCTTCCGTTCTACTTCAGTAAGAGTCCCGCCTATCAGAGCTCCCCGTGTGGCACGGCGCGACACCCACAACACGAGAGAGCGCCGTGTTCTGTACACAGTGTCAGACTCGTGGTAGTCCATCATTGATGTCGTTACCGTCATATTGCGTTGTTGCACGGTTTGCTGCCCGTAATAACCACGGCACGGTGTGCTGCCCGTATTAACCACGGCACGGTGTGCTGCCCGTATTAACCACGGCACGGTGTGCTGCCCGTATTAACCACGGCACGGTGTGCTGCCCGTATTAACCACGGCACAGTGTGCTGCCCGTATTAACCATGGCATGGTGTGCTGCCCGTATTAACCATGGCACGGTGTGCTGCCCGTATTAACCATGGCACGGTGTGCTGCCCGTATTAACCATGGTGTGCTGCCCGTATTAACCATGGTGTGCTGCCCGTATTAACCATGGCACGGTGTGCTGCCCGTATTAACCATGGCATGGTGTGCTGCCCGTATTAACCATGGTGTGCTGCCCGTATTAACCATGGCACGGTGTGCTGCCCGTATTAACCACGGCACGGTGTGCTGCCCGTATTAACCATGGCACGGTGTGCTGCCCGTATTAACCATGGTGTGCTGCCCGTATTAACCATGGCACGGTGTGCTGCCCGTATTAACCATGGCATGGTGTGCTGCCCGTATTAACCATGGTGTGCTGCCCGTATTAACCATGGCACGGTGTGCTGCCCGTATTAACCACGGCACGGTGTGCTGCCCGTATTAACCACGGCACGGTGTGCTGCCCGTATTAACCACGGCACGGTGTGCTGCCCGTATTAACCACGGCACGGTGTGCTGCCCGTATTAACCACGGCACGGTGTGCTGCCCGTATTAACCACGGCACGGTGTGCTGCCCGTATTAACCACGGCACGGTGTGCTGCCCGTATTAACCACGGCACGGTGTGCTGCCCGTATTAACCACGGCAGGGTGTGCTGCCCGTATTAACCACGGCACGGTGTGCTGCCCGTATTAACCACGGCACGGTGTGCTGCCTGTATTAACCACGGCACGGTGTGCTGCCCGTATTAACCACGGCACGGTGTGCTGCCCGTATTAACCACGGCACGGTGTGCTGCCCGTATTAACCACGGCACTGTGTGCTGCCCGTATTAACCATGGCACGGTGTGCTGCCCGTATTAACCTAACCGTGGCATGGTGTGCTGCCCGTATTAACCATGGCACGGTGTGCTGCCCGTATTAACCTAACCGTGGCACGGTGTGCTGCCCGTATTAACCTAACCGTGGCACGGTGTGCTGCCCGTATTAACCACGGCACGGTGTGCTGCCCGTATTAACCACGGCACGGTGTGCTGCCCGTATTAACCATGGCACGGTGTGCTGCCCGTATTAACCATGGCACGGTGTGCTGCCCGTATTAACCATGGCACGGTGTGCTGCCTGATACAGCTTAGGAGGACCTGCACAGATACACAGCGTTATACTGGTAGTAGTCAACAACATGGCATGGTGTGATACAGCTTAGGAGGACCTGCACAGATACACAGTGTTATACTGGTAGTAGTCAACAACATGGCATGGTGTGATACAGCTTAGGAGGACCTGCACAGATACACAGCGTTATACTGGTAGTAGTCAACAACATGGCACGGTGTGATACAGCTTAGGAGGACCTGCACAGATACACAGCGTTATACTGGTAGTAGTCAACAACATGGCATGGTGTGATACAGCTTAGGAGGACCTGCGCAGATACACAGCGTTATACTGGTAGTAGTCAACAACATGGCACGGTGTGATACAGCTTAGGAGGACCTGCACAGATACAGTGTTATACTGGTAGTAGTCAACAACATGGCATGGTGTGATACAGCTTAGGAGGACCTGCACAGATACACAGCGTTATACTGGTAGTAGTCAACAACATGGCACGGTGTGATACAGCTTAGGAGGAACTGCACAGATACACAGCGTTATACTGGTAGTAGTCAACAACATGGCACGGTGTGATACAGCTTAGGAGGACCTGCACAGATACACAGTGTTATACTGGTAGTAGTCAACAACATGGCATGGTGTGATACAGCTTAGGAGGACCTGCACAGATACACAGCGTTATACTGGTAGTAGTCAACAACATGGCACGGTGTGATACAGCTTAGGAGGACCTGCACAGATACACAGCGTTATACTGGTAGTAGTCAACAACATGGCACGGTGTGATACAGCTTAGGAGGACCTGCACAGATACACAGTGTTATACTGGTAGTAGTCAACAACATGGCACGGTGTGATACAGCTTAGGAGGAACTGCACAGATACACAGCGTTATACTGGTAGTAGTCAACAACATGGCACGGTGTGATACAGCTTAGGAGGACCTGCACAGATACACAGTGTTATACTGGTAGTAGTCAACAACATGGCACGGTGTGATACAGCTTAGGAGGAACTGCACAGATACAGTGTTATACTGGTAGTAGTCAACAACATGGCACGGTGTGATACAGCTTAGGAGGACCTGCACAGATACACAGCGTTATACTGGTAGTAGTCAACAACATGGCACGGTGTGATACAGCTTAGGAGGAACTGCACAGATACACAGCGTTATACTGGTAGTAGTCAACAACATGGCATGGTGTGATACAGCTTAGGAGGACCTGCACAGATACACAGTGTTATACTGGTAGTAGTCAACAACATGGCATGGTGTGATACAGCTTAGGAGGAACTGCACAGATACACAGCGTTATACTGGTAGTAGTCAACAACATGGCACGGTGTGATACAGCTTAGGAGGACCTGCACAGATACACAGTGTTATACTGATAGTAGTCAACAACATGGCACGGTGTGATACAGCTTAGGAGGAACTGCACAGATACACAGCGTTATACTGGTAGTAGTCAACAACATGGCACGGTGTGATACAGCTTAGGAGGACCTGCACAGATACACAGCGTTATACTGGTAGTAGTCAACAACATGGCACGGTGTGATACAGCTTAGGAGGACCTGCACAGATACACAGTGTTATACTGGTAGTAGTCAACAACATGGCACGGTGTGATACAGCTTAGGAGGACCTGCACAGATACACAGCGTTATACTGGTAGTAGTCAACAACATGGCACGGTGTGATACAGCTTAGGAGGACCTGCACAGATACACAGCGTTATACTGGTAGTAGTCAACAACATGGCACGGTGTGATACAGCTTAGGAGGAACTGCACAGATACACAGCGTTATACTGGTAGTAGTCAACAACATGGCACGGTGTGATACAGCTTAGGAGGACCTGCACAGATACACAGCGTTATACTGGTAGTAGTCAACAACATGGCACGGTGTGATACAGCTTAGGAGGACCTGCACAGATACACAGCGTTATACTGGTAGTAGTCAACAACATGGCAGGGTGTGATACAGCTTAGGAGGACCTGCACAGATACACAGCGTTATACTGGTAGTAGTCAACAACATGGCATGGTGTGATACAGCTTAGGAGGACCTGCACAGATACACAGCGTTATACTGGTAGTAGTCAACAACATGGCATGGTGTGATACAGCTTAGGAGGAACTGCACAGATACACAGCGTTATACTGGTAGTAGTCAACAACATGGCATGGTGTGATACAGCTTAGGAGGAACTGCACAGATACACAGCGTTATACTGGTAGTAGTCAACAACATGGCATGGTGTGATACAGCTTAGGAGGAACTGCACAGATACACAGTGTTATACTGGTAGTAGTCAACAACATGGCATGGTGTGATACAGCTTAGGAGGAACTGCACAGATACACAGCGTTATACTGGTAGTAGTCAACAACATGGCACGGTGTGATACAGCTTAGGAGGACCTGCGCAGATACACAGCGTTATACTGGTAGTAGTCAACAACATGGCAGGGTGTGATACAGCTTAGGAGGACCTGCACAGATACACAGCGTTATACTGGTAGTAGTCAACAACATGGCATGGTGTGATACAGCTTAGGAGGACCTGCACAGATACACAGCGTTATACTGGTAGTAGTCAACAACATGGCAGGGTGTGATACAGCTTAGGAGGAACTGCACAGATACACAGCGTTATACTAGTAGTAGTCAACAACATGGCACGGTGTGATACAGCTTAGGAGGACCTGCACAGATACACAGCGTTATACTGGTAGTAGTCAACAACATGGCACGGTGTGATACAGCTTAGGAGGACCTGCACAGATACACAGTGTTATACTGGTAGTAGTCAACAACATGGCATGGTGTGATACAGCTTAGGAGGACCTGCACAGATACACAGTGTTATACTGATAGTAGTCAACAACATGGCACGGTGTGATACAGCTTAGGAGGACCTGCACAGATACACAGTGTTATACTGGTAGTAGTCAACAACATGGCAGGGTGTGATACAGCTTAGGAGGACCTGCACAGATACACAGTGTTATACTGGTAGTAGTCAACAACATGGCATGGTGTGATACAGCTTAGGAGGACCTGCACAGATACACAGTGTTATACTGATAGTAGTCAACAACATGGCGTTATTGCGCAATGCCCTTCTATTTCAGTCCTATCGTTACCGTGGCGCAGTGAAACACGAGCACTAACGCTTCATGCATACTCAACTTCAGCCACAGTAGTTCTCTCCTTCTGCGTTTCTGTCTGAATACATTACATTGTTATTCCCCAGTGCTGAAGCTTACTCAAACATTGTACCTTGGGTGAATTTTTGTGGTTTTCCCTCTCAGCTAGGGGGGATATTTCTCAATAGCAATTATTGCATCAAACAGAGTTTAGTCACTGCCTGGCAGCGCTACCTTGACTCAACTCCAGTCCTTTGTTTGAACTAGGAGTTGCGGTTTTGTTTTGGTATGGGATGAAACACAGCCCTGTTTCATGCCCCAGATTGCAGGAAACCTTAACCACCGGGTCTTGGTTCAATACCACCGGGTCTTGGTTCAATACCACCGGGTCTTGGTTCAATACCATCGGGTCTTGGTTCAATACCACCGGGTTTTGGTTCAATACCACCGGGTCTTGGTTCAATACCACCGGGTCGTGGTTCAATGCCACCGGGTCTTGGTTCAATGCCACCGGGTCTTGGTTCAATGCCACCGGGTCTTGGTTCAATACCACCGGGTCTTGGTTCAATACCACCGGGTCTTGGTTCAATACCACCGGGTCTTGGTTCAATGCCACCGGGTCTTGGTTCAATGCCACCGGGTCTTGGTTCAATGCCACCGGGTCTTGGTTCAATGCCACCGGGTCTTGGTTCAATGCCACCGGGTCTTGGTTCAATGCCAACCTTGCAACATGTTTTCCTTGCAATCATTTTCAGTTAATCATAACTGTCTTTTATGTGTCCCTCTCTTCTTCACTTCCAGGGTTTCTTCCAAATTCCCTCCTACCTGACTATGAGGAGGTGGTGAACCGCCCTCCCACCCCTCCCCCTCCCTACAGTGTCTTCCATACAGTCAGCCCCCTGCCCACGGACCCACAGGACGGACTGGGACACTGCCCGAGCATCCAGACCACTCCGGTCCCCCCAGTGTCCGACACCCTTTGCTCCAGGCCGAGCCTGGAAGAGCCCCACTGCATTGGGGCTCCCACCATTGGCTACAACAGACACAAGGTAGACAATAAGCCTCAGGAGCCCCAGGATGGTGGACCAGGGCTAGGACCCCAGGAGGCCTCTACAGAGGAGCCTAGAGGCTCAGAGAAGAGTTGCAAGGAGCCCCTGTTACTCAGGGACCTAGGGGGGCCCGAGAGCGGTGCCCAGGAGGACAAGGATAATAGGGGGGCCCTTGGGCGGCGGCGCCGTTTCACGGGTGACTCAGGTATCGAGGTGTGCGTATGTGACCGTGGTGGTAGTACAAGTATTGGAAGCCAGGAGGGCAAGGAGCTGAGGGAGAAGGATAGCCTAATGGGGGAGGAGGTTGAGGAGCAGGAAGAAGGAGACTTCTGCGATGGGTGCGGTCATCCCGCTCCGGGAGTAGAAGAGGAGCTAGCCCTGGATGGACCCGAAAGTAGGTCGGAGTGCGGGTCGGCGACAGGTTCCACCTCCCTGCCACCACCCGCCATGACACAACCCACCCAGCCCCCGGTGTGCCTGCTCCTCCACACCATCAATGAGCTTGAGGGGCCCCCTCACCATGGCAACAGCACAGAACCCCAGGGCTGAGCTACGCTAGGCTAAAGCACATCTTCACAGAGGAGGGAGAGAGAACCAGGAGTGTGAGTCAAGACTTTAGTGTGTGTGTGTGTGACTGTCTGAGATTGTGTGTGTGACGAGTAGGAAGTTGTATTTTATCCCAGAGTCTGGACTTAAAAGCCTGATGTTGATAGATAGCTAAAGCCCCTTTGGCATACTGTAATGGTGGCCTTAACTGCAATGTACAAGGAGACCGGAGGAGAGGTTTAGCCTATCACCAACCTACCTACAGACTGCATAAATCTCCTCCTCTTGTCTGCCTTGGCCAAGAGGAGGCGAAAGGAGATTGTGTAAAGACTTATGCAAGCTGGAGGAGATTGATAGTCTGGTCAGTGGATGCTGACCTGACGTTTGGTGCGACTGCAGTATAGTGTAAGTACACACTTGTGCAACTCTAGCCTGGTCCCAGATCAGTTTGTGCTGTCTTGCCAACTCCTATGCTCAGTGTACCAAGCTACTGGAAATCATTGCAGCTACTTCCTGTGTCTGTTCACAGGAAGTAACATCCTGGACAAATACACTGAAGCGGTACAGGAACATTGTCAAGCAGTGCAGTGTGGATCGTCATGGCGACGATGTGTGCTTATGTAATGTGATAGTCCCAGTCGGTATGAAGTAGAACGTGGTGGCCCTGCCTGCCTGTGGGGAAAACAACCCATGGTTACTTTGGTTACCCCGTTGGCTCACAGCAAAAACTTGACCTTTTTCCAAAAGCTATTTTCTTGTCTGCTTGTTTTAGTCAATTACAAAACTACATTTAAGAAAAGTACAACGTGTGTAAAGATTACTAGTCAACTTTTCCTGCTCCTGAGCGTTCTCACTACTTAGAAAAATGTAATGTTGTAGGCGCTTGCTTCGTTTTCATGACTGCACTAATGTTAACCACGTGAGTGACTGCGTGCTAGATACCAACCAACCAGAACAGGACTCTCCAAGCCTGTTCCTGGAGAGCTACCCTCCTGTAGTTTTTCAATCGCAAACCCAGTTGTAACTAATCTGATTCAGTTTATAAACAGCTCATTTTTAGAATCAGGTGTGCTAGATTAGGGTTGGAGTGAACCTAGCTCTCCAGGAGCAGGGTTGGGGAGCCCTGAACCAGAACATTAAGCTAGGCAACACACACGGACTAGCTATAAAGCTACAAGAAGTGAGTGGAGTTCCAAACGGACTGTACTAATCAAGTTAAATGTTTTACCTGTGATAAAATATCTTCCACACACGTAGCTAAAGTGTAGCCTCCTTTGACACCGGGTCCCCACAATTTCTCACTCTTCCACACCGAATACGCTGGCTCTATTTCCCTAAGTGGTAGCATCGCGAACCGTAGGTCGAAATTTTTGACCTACATTACATTTGTATAACAAAAAATGTACTACGAAGTTGGCTCTTTTACAGTCGGGGTCAATGGGGGAAAGAACGTTTGTTTTCCCCAGTTGGTGGGCGTTGTCGAGGACCGTTAATTCTTATGACATGAATACTGACTCGGAGTATACTGTACAGGAAGAGCCTGACGCTAAACACTGTGTGTGAATGTTACTGTTCCACATAAGACCTTTCAGCCTTATGTTGTTTTTTACTCTCCTACAACCCTGTTGTCACAGGGACCCAAGTGCATTAACACATTTTGTGTGACACAATCATTTTATTTTGCACATGAATATATGTAACTCTAATAATGGAGATAAAGAAATTAATCAAACATAAAAAAAGTTGTATCTGTGAATCTTGTCTTTATTTTCCTTTTTTTTTTCTTTGAAATTGAATGTTACTATTTGTTTTGTAAAGGATGGTTTTCTAATGTGTCGTTGAGATGAATTCTACATGGGTAAAAACAACAACGCTTACCACACAGTATGGGCCTCTATCGGAGTCTAGGACGTGATTGGTTCTTCTTCTCAGAGATATTGATTACATGCTTGTAGTGTGCATCTCTGAGAAACTGTCATGTTTGCGATCGCCCGCAATGATTGTGCGTTAGTGAAACCTACAGGTCCGTAGGAGAAACGAACCAAGCTATCATAAGTGCTTTATATAGGCCTATTATGCATTTTGTAGAAACAAATAGAATATTCTAGAATTGTGGTACAACAAAGGTCAACTATTCTGCATTTTGGACGGATGTCTTTGTCAACTTGTCTAATGAAATTGTAAAGCTTTTGATCGACATTGGAAAATTTGTGTATTATAATATCATACAACGCATTAATGAACCAAACGAGCTACATTTAAATCTGTCATAGCAAAATGTCAGTCTACAATCATTAGTTTTTTTTAGTTAGTGAATGATTCATTTTTATTTTCTTGTTGTGTATAGAATTGTTGCAGTCTTGAAACCTTCAATCTCCTTCAATCAATCAAACGAGTGTGAAGGTGAAGATACAGGGAACTCGATGCACAGATTAAATGACCTATTGAATGATGTGACGATATTCTATTGTGAATCATGGACATCATGCCAAAGATATTATGCTGTTTCCACATGGGATGTAAGGTGGTTGTGCACATTTTCTGTTTTTTGTCCGAAAGGCATTTTATTACAGCAGTGAAATTGACACATGTTCAATAAATGTAAACCAGAAATCCTTCTTTGCAGTGTTGTGTTCTTTGTTTGTGTTCCACACGGCTGAATTGCTAAATGATTTGAAAGCTGCATTTTAATCAAATGGACGAGGTAAGGTGAGTTGAAAATCAGTGCTATAAGAAATAATATTACCTGTAACATGTGTATAATTTGCTCCATTAACCCTCTTGTTGTGTTCGTTAATTCTGTGTTCCCGGTCCAAAATTACCGCCCCATTATAGCTGATTGTAAATCCATAATGATACATATATTATCACCTAATGTTGTGTTAGCTCTTTTAATCAACTTAAGTTCTTGTGAACATTACAAGTTTTGAACTTCTATTTGCTATTTATGGCCTGTAGGCCTCATTGACCTGAACTCATACAACTTGTTTTTGAGTAAAAAAAAAAAAAAGCTTAATGAATGGATTATTTTGACTATAACAAATACTCAGATGAAACATTGTGCTATTTATCACACAAACTTGTGTTCGATTAGTTTCTGGATCTGTACACACCAGCCAAATCAAGAGACCCACGTCTTTCTACCTCCTTCCAGTTGTCTTTGTAAATGCGCCTCCCCTCCAAGTTGGTCATGTTCATCGCTATAGCTTCGATTGACTCTGTCAGAAACAGTTCGAAGCAGGATTATGTCATCAACCCGGGTTATGGCGTATCTCGTTGGCCCTGGGGTCATCCTGATAACATTTTCAGCTGACCTCTCCTCTCAGGTGGGGATGAAGACCAGGACAAATTCCCATTCTTTGTCCGGAATGTTATTTTGTATTTTTTTTATTTAACCAGGTAGGCTAGTTGAGAACAAGTTCTCATTCACAACACACAAGCAGTGTGAACAGATAACAACACAGAGTTACACATGGAGTAAACCAATTAACAAGTCAATATCAGTAGAAAAAAAAGAGTATATACATTGTGTGCAAAAGGCATGAGGAGGTAGGCAAATAATTACAATTTAGCAGATTAACGCTGGGGTGATATGATCAGATGGTCATGTGCAGGTAGAGATACTGGTGTGCAAAAGAGAAGAAAAGTAAATAAATGCATGTAACAACAACCTCAGCAGGGCCCTCTTCCTCATTACTGATTTGTTCCACATCGGTTGTCTCTTGGTCTGGATCATTTTCTGTGTTGTCTTCAACTTCTGACACTTCCTCCTCTAATGCATCTTCACTGTCAGTTTCCTGCCCTCTCTCCTCCTCACCAGTGTCATGATCGAAGATATGATCAAGAGCCTCACATACAGTATATTGTTTGGTCATTGTGCTGCCACAGAATGAAATGATATATAGCCCTTCGTACATCAGCTGATATCTCAAAGTGCTGTACAGAAACCCAGCCTAAAACCCCAAACAGCAAGCAATGCAGGTGTAGAAGCACGGTGGCTAGGAAAAACTCCCTAGAAAGGGCAAAACCTAGGAAGAAACCTAGAGGAACCAGGCTATGTGGGGTGGCCAGTCCTCTTCTGGCTGTGCCGGGTGGAGATTATAACAGAACATAGCCAAGAAGTTCAAATGTTCATAAATGGCCAGCATGGTCAAATAATAATAATCACAGTAGTTGTCGAGGGTGCAGCAAGTCAGCACCTCAGGAGTAAATGTCAGTTGGCTTTTCATAGCCGGTAGAGTATCTCTACCACTACTGCTGTCTCTAGAGACTTGCAAACATCATGTCTGGGACAGGTAGCACGTCTGGTGAACAGGTCAGGATTCCATAGCCGCAGGCAGAACAGTTGAAACTGGAGCAGCAGCACGGCCAGGTGGACTGGGGACAGCAAGGAGTCCTCATGCCAGGTAGTCCTGAGGCATGGTCCTAGGGCTCAGGTCCTCCGAGCGAGAGAAAGAAAGAGAATTAGAGAGAGCATACTTAAATTCACACAGGACACCGGATAAGACAGGAGAAGTACTCCAGATATAACAAACTGGCCCTATCCCCCCGACACATAAACTACTGCAGCATAAATAGTGGAGGCTGAGACAGGAGGGATCAGGAGACACTGTGGCCCATCCGATGATACCCCCGGAAGGGCCAAACAGGAAGGATATAAACATTGGAATCAAAGTTCATTTTACATGACCTGTGTCATGTGTTAACTTCCTGGTTCTCTGTACCGCCCCCTATCCTCTGTACCGCCTCACAATATCCGGGGAATTGTGAGCAAGGCCTCAAAAAAGCTTTATGTGCCAGAGCTGTGAGAAAAGTTGTGATTGTTTGTGAGAATGTCAACATGTGTGGCATGGGGGAAAGATTCTATTGGGGAATGGTTCCTGTGGGGGTTGCCATGGAAGCCAAGAAGTGGAGTGAGGTATGTGCATGCTCAAACACACATCCATATGGGCGTCTGGGAGAGGAAGTGTGACCATCTGATGAATGGGCATGTGCCTGAACTCAATTTTATACACTAATTGTAGTCTCACCCATTTATATCTAATGGCCGGTCAATTCTGACCCAAAATGTAATGAAAATAATCTAAATGTATTTTGTGTGTGCCCTGTGTGGACAAAGTCGTGGAATCTTGTGACAATCCGATTAAATGAACTACATTTCTTTCAGAGAGAGAGAGAACTTGTAAATCGGTCCAAATCGACCAGAACACAACAGGAGTGTTAAACCAGTTGTAACATTTTATTTTGAAAGAGACTTCTAATTTTAAGGGTAGGGGGCGGTACAGAGAACCAGGAAGTTAACATTTTGTTATGACAGGTCATGTAAAATGAACTTTGATTCCAATGTTTATTTATTAGATTTATGTAATAATTCAGGTCATTTGGACCTCAATGGCTGAATGCAAGAAAGAACACGGGTAAGCTTCCACAAGTGTCAGTTGTAGATGTTATTCAAGTTGTTGGCCATGCCCCTCGCGGTGTCATTTCTTTCTACATGTCACACAATCCAGCCAGCATATGCTACAATTTTCAGATTGTGCAAAGTGAAAGACCAAACTGTTTCCCACGACTCGTTACAATCGCGACATCGTTACGATGGTCTATCGTGACTATATACTTGCAGGTTACTGTAGCAAGGTCTTGTTTGACATGTTTGTCTTGACCATGTTTTTTTCTGTTGTGAAAATGTCTGTCCGTTAATTTAACTACAGTTAAATGGCATGTCTTAAATTTTTATAGGGAATGTGGGAAAGGCTGTTGTCTGACAGAGTTAAAGTCTAATTTTGTTAGTACATTTTACATATATTTGTAGCCCATTGCTGACTAGTAGAGTGTATTTATACACTGAGTGTACAAAACATTAGGCTCACCTGCTCTTTCCATGACATAGACTGACCAGGTGAATCCAGGTGAAAGCTACGATCCCTAATTGATGTCACTTGTTAAATCTACTTCAATCATTGCAGATGAAGGGAAGGAGACAAGTTAGAGAATGATTTTTAAGCCTTGATACAATTGAGACATGGATTGTGTGCCATTCAGAGGGTGTTTGTTCGAACGGGGTATGGTAGTAGGTGCCAGGCACACCGGTTTGAGTGTCAAAAACTGCAACGCGGCTGTGTTTTTCACGCTCAACAGTTTCCTGTGTGTATCAATAATGCTACACCACCCAAAGGACATCCAGCCAACTTGACACAACTGTGGGAAGAATTGGAGTCAAAATGGGCCAGCATCCCTGTGGAACACTTTAAACACCTTGTAGAGCCATGCTCCGACGAACTGAGGCTGTTCTGAGGGCAAAAGGGGGTGCAACGCAATATTAGGAAGGTGTTCCTAATGTGTTGTACATTCATCACAGTATGTCCAGGCAGTATGCTTATGGCTACTGATAGCCTAGTTGAAATACTGAAGTTGAACATTAACCTGAAATTGATCATCATCGAATGAGATGCAGCCAAGTAACGATGTATAAGACTTAAATCATAAATCTCGATACAGTAGGTATTTTTAACCTTCCCTCAGGACTACTATGGGAAGACCCTGAAGAAAACGTCTGACCTGAAGAGTAATGCCTGCTTAGCCCCATCTCAGCCCATCCCAACCTTCGTCCTGAAGGCTCTGAAGAAGATCCATCCTGAAGTCACACCCAAGTGGGTTCACTATTGTAACATTGTACTTACAATGTAATGACATTTTGATAACATCTGTGGTAACAAGTCATTTTCACACACAATTACATGCCTGTGTGTTGTTCTGTCTCTGTCGGTCTGTGTCTGCCTGCTTGACTGTAGATTGAAAAGGATACGATTGTTGTGAATAAGATCATCCATCAGATCATTGAATCGTCCATGAATAACTGTTACACTTGATTCAATATACTCACCATGTAGCCCTTGACCTGCTGCTGTTCTGTCAGGTACTATGGGTGTGGTCTGGTGGTCCCAGAGTGTCTGGAGGACTGCAAGCTGCTGGACCTGGGCAGTGGCAGTGGGAGAGACTGCTACATGCTCAGCCAACTGGTCGGGGAGAAGGGCCATGTCACAGGCATCGACATGACTGAGGACCAGGTACACAACTGTGTGGTGTGGTGGTGACCATTCAATTAAAATGTTTTTCATATCATAAAGGGCAATCGCTGAACACAACGCTTTGTGGTGCTTGTTTACAGGGCCTTGCAAAGTTATTCATCATCTTTGGCGTTTTTCCTATGGATTTTTATTTGGATTTCATATAATGGACACAATAACTTTTTCCAAAAAATTAAAAACGGAAAAGGAGTGTGTGCGTATGTATTCACCCCCTTTGCTATGAAGCCCCTTAATAAGATATGGTGCAACCAATTACCTTCAGAAGTCACATAATTAGTTAAATAAAGTCCACCTGTGTGCAATCTAAGTGTCACATGGTCTGTCACATGATCTCAGTATATATACATATCTGAAAGGCCCCAGAGTCTGCAACACCCCAAAGCAAGGGGAACCACCAAGCAAGCGACACCATGAAGACCAAGGAGCTCTCCAAACAGGCCAGAGACAAAGTTGTGGAGAAGTACAGATCAGAGTTGGGTTATAAAAAAATATATGAAACTTTGAACATCCCACGGAGCACCATTAAATCCATTATTAAAAAATGGAAAGAATATGGCACCACAACAAACCTGCCAAAAGAGGGCCGCCCACCAAAACTCACAGACCAAGGAAGGAGGGCATTAATCAGAGAGGCAATAAAGAGACCAAAGATAACCCTGAAGGAGCTGCAAAGCGCCACAGCGGAGATTGGAGTATCTGTCCATAGGACCACTTTAAGCCGTGCACTCCACAGGGCTGGGCTTTATGGAAGTGTGGCCAGAAAAAAGCCATTACACAGGAGTACTCTGGTCAGATGAGACTAAATTTGAGCTTTTTGGCCATCAAGGAAAACGCTATGTCTGGTGCAAACCCAACAGCTCTCATCCCCCCGAGAATACCATCCCCACAGTGAAGCATGGTGGTGGCAGCATCATGCTGCAGGGAAGTTTGTCATCGACAGGGACTGGGAAACTGGTCAGAATTGAAGGAATGATGGATGGCGCTAAATACAGGGAAATTCTTGAGGGAAACCTGTTTCAGTCTTCCAGAGATTTGAGACTGGGACGGAGGTTCACCTTTCAGCAGGACAATGATCTTAAGCATACTGCTAAAGCAACACTTGAGTGGTATAAGGGGAAACATTTATCTTGGAATGTCCTAGTCAAAGCCCAGACCTCAATTCAATTGAGAATCTGTGGTATGACTTAAAGATTGCTGTACACCAGTGGAACCCATCCAACTTGAAGGAGCTGGAGCAATTTTGCCTTGAAGAATGGGCAAAAATCCCAGTGGCTAGATGTGCCAAGCTAATAGAGACATACCCCAAGAGACTTGCAGCTGTAATTGCTGCAAAAGGTGGCTCTACAAAGTATTGACTGAGGGGAGTGGGTGAATAGTTATGCACGCTCAAGTTTTCTGTTTTTTTGTCTAATTTCTTGTTTTGTCTAATTTCTGGTTTTGTCTAATTTCTTGTTTGTCTCACAAGAAAAAATATTTTGCATCTTCAAAGTGGTATGCATGTTGTGTAAATCTAATTATACAGACCCCCAAAAAATACATTTTAATTCCAGGTTGTAAGGCAACAAAATAGGAAAAATGTCAAGGGTAAATACTTTGGCAAGCCACTGTATCTATGTGCAAGCCAAATTCCCCTTTTTTCTGTTTTTGTTTTGGAGTACTGTTTCGGTCCTGGGAACACATCTGTTTTTCTTTCTGGTGAATTTTTCCCCAGACAAGAGAAAAGTATTGAGTGATGCTTACCGCTTGCTGAAGGTACACTGTGTGCTATCATGTAGAAATCAGCTAATTACAACCAAAAATACTTCTATGAACCCTTTCAAGCTTGTAAGGAAGGTTCATGTCATGTTCCAGTCCTTAGAAGTCAAATGCTTTTACTGTACTTAAACTTGTCGGTGAAAAGTCATTAAGAAAGAGAACCCTTGCTTGGTAACATCGAAATGCAGAAGACACATTTCCGTTGAATGCGACTGACTAGGTATCCTCCTTTCCCTTTCTTTCACGTCTTCTAAGCCTGCATACTAAAGATGTTTTGCTACTTTCTCTGGTTGTCAGGATGGCGGAGAGCTGTACTTCAGTGATGTCTATACTCTCCGATGAGATCAAGAATCACAAAGTCCTGTGGGGTGTGTATGTCTACATACCAGCTTCTGTATTACATTTTTACACTGCTTTAGACTGGTTCTACCTGCTATTTATATGTGTAGTACCGGCAACCGTTAATAACCTCGGTGATCTGTAGATGTTAATGCTGTCGTTAGGGGAGTGTTTAGGCGGAGCGCTTTGGTGGGGGGACCAAGTGCGATTGGCTCAGGAGGTGGGACTCGGCCTCCCGCGATTGGTCACGGCCAATGTCATCACCGTGGACAACATGGAACTGGATGCCATCCTAGGTGAGATGTGTTTGACTCGTCTTAAACATGAGACGGTGACACTTTTTCCACCAGCTCTTAACCATATGAGTTACCATGTAGAGGTTACGTTGTTATAACATACTGGGGTCTATAGCATTGATACATGGGACATTTTTTAGATTGTTCAAAACGTTGATATTTCCTCTGGAACTACAGGCGACTGACTACCAGTTTGTCTCTGCCACCTACCGTCTCTTCAAGGTCCCCAAAATCTCTAACAAAGCCTCTCTGGTCATATACAATGGCAACATCACTGGTTTTGGGGAGAGTCTGGAGTTTGACGCTCAGTACACATTCAAGGTTTGTACAAGATACTGTTTTGTGTTTTTCTGCCAAATGGAGTTTGGCTTTGCTCCTCTACAATATGAGTATGTTTGTGTTGAATGGGGAAGTTGAAAGCAGAACAGAAAACACATTTCTGACGTAACAGTTTGGCAAATAAAGTTATATTGGATCATACTGATCCTAGGTCTGTGCCCGGTGTGTTTTCCACAGGAGTGTGTTATACACAGTGAGTAATATTTGTGTGTGTGTGTGTCTCCCCCAGGTGGATGAGGTAGTGGAGGTGGATGGAGAGGTGGCCAGCATCCTCAGCCACTCCAGGTTTGCTGAGGAGTTCACTTTCCAACCGCCCGGGGTACCTGCTGGATGTGGTGTAAAGGAACCCAAGGTTTGTGAGGAGTTAACTTTCCAACCGCCCGGGGTACCTGCTGGATGTGGTGTAAAGAAACCCAAGGTTTGTGCCAATACCAGGACAATGGCACCTAATGTCATAAGACACTGAGTTTTAGATGTGGTTGCAGGGTGTGTGTATAAATGTAATGATGTGTGTGTGTGTGTGTATAAAGTTCATGGCACATCCACTGGCACCTTCCCACTGTGAATTCCAAATTGACCCCTAGCCCCTACGCACGCACACAGACACACCAAGGTCAAGCAGATGTGCTGCAGTCACAACTAGGCTGCGTTAAAGTCCTGCTGGGAACCTTTAACCAGGAAGGAATGCATGTCCTCCCATCAGCCAATGGAATGTCTCAATGTCTTCTTATCATGGTCCCTCATGGTCACTGAAACCACACACACACATTAGCACAAGCACAAAACACACACACACTGAGGACTATATTTGGTTTGATTATGTTTCCTACAGTTTGAATCTTGTCATACTCCCTACATATTCTTCAGGTTGTGGGTGTTCAGTTTAGCTGTGATCTTAAGGAGGCTGAGGCTGGTTGAGGTCTCATCCAGGTTGTATTCTCGTGACAAGCTTTACAATGCTTTATACACAGTATTATAACGGCATCATAATGCATTACACCTGTTGTCTCTCAGTAAAGGGTAACCAGTAGCTTTGGGACACATCATCGGTAGTCTGTGTGTTGGTTGAACTCCCTGAGTTCTGCATCGTTCTGGTGGTTGGCGACGGAAAATAACCATACCACATTGTAGCCGGCTCCACCTACAACAACAAAAGTTTCCTGTCAACAAAAGCATATGTATAGTCTCCAGGAACTCTACTTACCAGACATAAAGTGAAATGTGTCCCTCGCTATCAAATAAACATCTGAATCCAACTTTTGTCCAAACCGTGTCATATTCCTGCTGTGTGAACAGTGGTAGATTTCGTGGGAGGAAGTCTTGTGTGAAGGGAGGGGTCAAACTTGGAAGGAATAGGGTTCGGGTACAAGTTGTATTCTGATGTTTATTTGATAGCGAGGGACTTATTTCACTTTCTGCTTGGTAAGTAGAGTTCCTAGAGATTATACATATGCTTTTGTTGACAGGGAGTTTTTTGGGGTGTAGCTGGCTACAATGTATGATCATTTTCCGTCGCCAACCACCAGAACGAGGCACAACTCAGGGAGTCCAACCAGTACACAGACTACTGATGTTGTCTCAAAGCTACTGGTAACCCTTTACTGAGAGACAATAGGTGTTGTGTCCTAAAGCTAGTTACCAGGTACTTTAGTTAGTTCGCTCCTAACTCTAGTTTGGATTATTATTATCTCTACCTTTTTAGACTCTCTGTTGCAAGTGACCTCAAGGGGCAAACAGATCTGGGCCTGTATCCACAAAGCATCTCAGTGTAGTAGTGCTGATCTAGGATCTGTCCATATAATCTTACCTTATAATGACCTAAAAAAGCAAACACTGATCAGCATTCCTCCTCTGAGATGCTTTGTGGATACGGGCCCAGGACATGATCTCATGCCGTAATAAACTGTATGGACAGCTTGTACAAGCTACAGCTTCAGGCAAACGGTGAAAAGGTCAACTAATGGCAGATAAAAACGTATTGCATAGTCACAAATGCCCATCCATGGTCGCCGACAGCAGTTGCATAATATGACACCACATGGAGTTTGGTATGTAATGTAATAAATGTGATTCATATTATTTAAATGGTATTTCTCTGTAATTAATTTCAAATACATTGTTGAATTGACTGGAGGTTTTATGGAATGGACCCTAACCTTGTAAGATAGGGGAGTTCTTATCATATAAGGTTATGCACTACCATGACGTTGTATAAATATGGCACGCGGTGTTTCTCAGTGATTTTCACAGGGAAACCCTGTGCTGTGTGTCATTGCAGGTGGGCACGGTGAATCCCTTTGAACTGGTGCTGCAGCTGGGGAGTGCAACTGTCTCTTCTGCCACAGGGGGGTGCTGTGGCGCAGAGTCATCCTGTTGCAAGTGATGGCATGCCCAAGATATGAGAGAGACACAGAGAATGATTATACTGTGTATGAATGAATATTAATTGTAATTCATGTCAAACTATGGATTTTTGTCAAGTTTTAAATTAGGCTCATGTATTGATTGTATAACTGTGAATATGATCATAATCCAAACACATTTCCGGCAGTGAAGAACTGGCCAGTGTCTCTCTTTAATGAAATAGGCCTTAGATTTCAAGATGGGTGTGTGGGAGAGAAATGCAAAAAATATATCCACTGCAGTGGAGGCTGGTGTGAGGAGCTATTGGAGGATGTGTTCATTCTAATGGCAGCAATGGAATGAATGGAACGGCATCAAACATCGCAAATATGGAAACCACACTCGACTCCATTCCATTAATACCATTCCAGCCATTACAATGAGCCCGTTCTCCTATATCTCCTTCCACCAGCCTCCACTGATCCACAGGGGAAAGCACACTTGGGATATCAGTTATATTCTTAGTATTTTCATTTCATTCATAAACACCCAAAGTTTGGACTAGGTATTTTTCAAGGGTGTGCTTTGTGAGGAAACTCCTGCAGTCTGTATTCATACAAGTTCAAGTGAACAACGGGTATCAACAATTAGGCATTTCAATTAGACAATTGGTTAGCAATCAAGTCACAGTTGACAATCTATTTCTATATACAATGTTTACAAAGGTATACATATTAGACAACACATTTAGACAGAATCATAGGTCACCATGATATACACTGAGTGTACAAAACATTAAGAACAGCTTCCTTATATTGAGTTGCATCCCCCTCTCAGAACAGCCTCGATTCATCTCGGCATGGACTCCACGAGGTGTTGAAAGCGATCTACAGGGATGCTGGCCCATGTTGACGCCAATGCTTCCCACCATTGTGTCAAGTTTCTACTTGTTGTGTATGTACTGACATGTTTGTGTAACTGATAGACTCACACACACACTACATGGTATTTTTCATTGTCTGTCAGACCCCAGTAAGACTCGCTGTCTCCATTGGCGTTGGCTAATTGGAATCCTATTAAGTCAACATCAAATCAAGTTGGCTGGATGTCCTTTGGGTGGTGGATCATTACTGATACACACAGGAAACTGTTGAGTGTGAAAAACCAGCATAATTGCAGTTCTTGACACCTACTACCAGACCCTGTTCAAAGGCGTCTTGTCTTGCCCATTCACCCTTTGAATGGCACACATACCCAATCCATGTCTCAAGGCTTAAAAATCCTTCTCTAACTTGTCTCCTCCCCTTCATCTACACTGATTGACGTGGATTTAACAAGTGACATCAATAAGGGATCATAGCTTTCATCTGGATTCTATGTCAAGGATGGGAAACTTTGACTCATCATGAGGGGCTGCAGTGGCTAGTGGGTCTGCGTCACAGGAGGTTGGTGGCACCTTAATTTGGGAGGATGGGCTCGTGGTAATGACTGGAGCAGAATCAGTGGAATGGTATCAAACACATGTTTTCCAGGTGTTTCATGCTATACCATTTGCTCCGTTCCAGCCATCATTATGAGCCCTATTCCCCACAGCAGCCTCCACTGGTCTGCATACTCACATCCATAACCCCCTCCCCACCTTGCAGGCAAAACATTTTAGCAGCCACACTCATGATAGCTGAAGAGAAAAAAAAACATGTTTTAAAGTTCATTGCCTTCAATTCTGCACGTTTTGCCATTGGCCGTAGAGAACATGTTGCCGTTTAACAGCTCATTTCCTGCTATTCTACACAAGTCGTCATAGCGGGGAGGCAAATATTTAACTGATAATCAATGTGCCCCACGCCGGTCAGTAATTCGACCATGCTTACAACACGTTTCGATAGCTGGCCACTAGACTCATTTAACAATCAAACAAACGTAGCTGACATGGGGTAACTGAGTGACTGCTGATGCACAACCAAACTTCGAAATTGCATCTTGTGTATTCTATTATTCTAACTCTCAACCGTATGTTGAGACCCCGACTGAGTTCAAATAAATAAATCCGCAGGCCTACAAAAGGGCCGCTTGCAGCCAGTTGCCCATCCCTGGTCTATTTCACTGGAAGAGCAGGTGTTCATAATATTTTGGGAACCATTTGATCAAATAAAATAACATTTTATCGGTCGTATACAAATAGTTCGCAGATGTTATTGCTGGTGTAGCGAAATGCTCCCATGACTTGTGCAAAGGCGAAACAATATTGATACAAATAAATCCAAACAAAACATGGCTGTGATACAGTAGGCTAAATGTTTTTATACCAGAAAGAGATCGAGTTCCTCATTACGTCCCTAGGGGAGACAGTGTCCAGGTAGTGGATCAAGACGCATTATCGTTGTTACTAGTTATCATCCCCAAAGGGCATGTGATCCTTCTCTGTCGCGATGAACTTGATCGAGTGTTGTAATGTCCTGATGGAATTATGTGCTTAGCGACAGGAGACTGCTGATTGTTTCTACGAATGGATGACTTATGTTCGGTGATGCGGACCTTACGTTGTCGCTTAGCACGTACGCCTACGCTGCCCATTAGCCAGTTCTTGAGAATTTGTAGGAACTGCTCATTCATATCTGTATGTGAGACTAACACTGCTGCTTTGTCCTCCCGCTTCCAGGAACAGGGATACAAGGACACCTGCATAAAGACAGCCTACAATCGGGCAAAAGACACTGAGAGAGATCAATCGCTGAGGCATGCACAAAATTGAGAAAAAAAATATTTGTGTTTTGCCTTCTACCTTTACACCGCTCTTTAGCAATTATGAACATTTTAAATAAACATTGGCACATATTGACGTCTGATTTCAAATTCAAATATGTAGGCTATTCAAAGACCCTCCCCTGTTCGCCTATAGGAGAGCACGCAATCTCAGAGATGCACTGTTCCAATCAGATGTGGGTGCGCGTCTACAGCGCTCCCAACTGCGCACTGTTGGACACAATCCCTGCTACATCCACTGTCATAGCACCTATAGACTAGTTAGCTGACGACATCTAGAAAACTTTGCGCGCTCTTCAAAGGCGCAGAAGCCCATGTGTTGTTATGGTTCTGGATGGCCAGATAGCTAGCAAAAATGACAAGAAACTTCCCTGTGGTGAATTGTAAGTGGCTCGTTTCTGCTAGTTTTATCTTGTTCTTGATGCCAGGTATTTTTGTTGTTGTTGGTTATTTGACTGTCACCTCAATGATGACATGGCTAAAATTGGCTAGCTACCTAACCAACAACTGTAACGATGTATTTGAGAAACAACAAGTGGTCATGGTGCAACTGTATTTAGGTTTTCAATAAATATTGGCGACTAACTGTAGTATACACATAATCAACAATCTAAGCCAACCCTGTCGGTTTTGTCCAATAGTTGTGCAGGCGTCGGTTTTGTTGATAAACAACCAGCCCCTGAAGAGCATGGAAATATTCCATCACCCGAAAACAGGAAGAAAAAAACATATATCTGTAGTAGAACCATATGTGCTTCATTTGATGTTGTTTATTTGCTTTGTTCCATGTTCTGATATGTCAGGCAGAATAGGCCTATTATCCATGAGTTGACATGCGTGCCTTTGTCATCATTATCCCCGATTGGACAGATAATGACTCCACTACCTCAATGTGATGTTGTGAAACTGTCCTAACTATCCCTCCGTTTTTTAAACTATGCCCAATGCCTACTTTGTGAAAGTAGCCCATTGAAATGTGATAACACCGCATTATGCGTTGGCTAAATTGCCTATTAATGATGGGTGATTATTAATTAATTTGCCCACTTTGTATGATATAATTATTTTCACACCAGAACAATGTAGGCTACAGTATTCAAAAGAAAATGTCTTATACATGCATCTCGGCATTTTGCGTAATTATCTGTTAATTAGGCTAATATTACGCATGGCAATTACTGTACGTTTTGTCTATCTATATAATTTCCAATGCCTATCATGCATTTGTATTGATTTGGTTGGTCAACCAACCCTCCCTACAATTAGGCTTTGCAGATCATCTTTAAATAGCCTACAAGACATACCATACCCTAAGCTATAAAATGCATTGAGACTGCTTGTTTGGTCATCTTAAGGAACTAATCTAAAATGCATAAAGAATGTCACATAGCCTAAAAGCATGCATTCTATTCGGCCCGCTGAAATAACTCTCTCCCTCTACCTCTCGCTCTCCCCTGCAATGGAGAGAACATTGCATAACGACGCACCATTCACTCCACCCAGATAAATCAAATATTATGGATCTACCCACCAATTCATTATTTATTGGTTGCCTCTGAAATCCTTCTGAAAAAGTCACGAGGAAAGTGTCTTGGGCTTTTTTTGCGTGAGGTGCGCTTGTTTTGGAATTTCATTCGTTGGAGCTGCGGCGAAAACTCCGCCCCCGTCCAACTGCCGCACTGGATTGGGTGCTACCGTCGTCTGTCTCCGGGACATCAGGGGAGGCACGAGTTCGCTCTAGGAGTAATCAGTTTCGGACTCGTAGTGGAACCAAGCGCTTGGGTCCCCGATGCTGCACAAATCACGGCAACCCCCGGTGGAGATGAAGGCGGACTCCGATTGGCTCTGATTTTTAAAAGCTCTTTTCATTCAGGAGGTTGCCCATTATCAACATGGCTGAGCCGTCGGCCCCAGTACCCTCTGCAAAAATGGCGTCACTTAGCCGGGTTCGAGCTCTGACGATGATTTTCTTAACTGTCAGCGGTTGTTTGGTCACCTCGACAAGTGGCAAAGAAGGCGGGGTAGAGTCGGACACGGTTATCATCGGGCTCCGGTTGGAGGACACGGACGACATTTCCTTTATGGATAGGGGCTACCTACGGGTGAGTGAACGGTCTCGTGTCAAATTGAGGGTCTACGGGCAAAACATAAACAACGAGACCTGGTCCAAAATTGCATTTACGGAACACGAACAGATCCGACCAGTCGGGGACATCGACAGCCTGTCTGGGGACAACGGGAGCAAAGAGGATACGTCTGCGCATCCCTGCGGTATCAGGACCTCGGATATAATCATCTTGCCCAACATCATTCTAAGTCGCAGAACGTCGGGAGTAGTTGAA
This sequence comes from Oncorhynchus mykiss, assembly GCF_013265735.2. Taxonomy (NCBI): domain Eukaryota; kingdom Metazoa; phylum Chordata; class Actinopteri; order Salmoniformes; family Salmonidae; genus Oncorhynchus; species Oncorhynchus mykiss. The sequence goes on along the minus strand of NC_048581.1, from coordinate 23,352,599 downwards.
ATCGAGGTCAAACCCCTTCGAAAAACCGAGAGGAGTAAATCTTATTACCTGTGCATCGCCACCTCGACACCTGCCCACCACGCCGCCGGCCTGCACGACCCATGGACCGAAAACACCTGGATTTACCACGATGGAGATGACACTAAAGTGATAGTTGTGGAGGAGAAGAGGTTTCTGCTCCCCTTCTGGCTTCAAGTCATCTTTATTTCCATGTTGCTGTGTCTGTCAGGCATGTTCAGCGGGTTGAACTTGGGACTGATGGCACTGGACCCAATGGAGCTCCAAATAGTTCAGAATTGTGGCACAGAGATGGAGAAGAATTATGCCAAAAAGATAGAGCCAGTTAGGAGCCAAGGGAATTACCTGCTTTGCTCACTTCTCCTAGGCAACGTGCTCGTCAATACAACTCTAACTATCTTATTTGATGATATTGCAGGTTCTGGGCTGATAGCTGTGGTGATGTCAACTATTGGAATTGTCATCTTTGGAGAGATTGTCCCTCAAGCCATATGCTCAAGACATGGCCTTGCCGTTGGAGCCAACACCATTTTCCTCACCAAGTTTTTCATGCTACTCACCTTCCCTGCGTCGTACCCAGTGAGCAAACTTCTAGATTACCTTTTGGGCCAAGAGATAGGCACTGTGTACAACCGCGAGAAGCTTTTGGAGATGCTCAGAGTCACGGATCCGTACAATGATCTGGTCAAAGAGGAGTTGAACATCATTCAGGGCGCCTTGGAACTACGGACTAAGACTGTGGAGGACGTGATGACCCCGCTAAGAGATTGTTTTATGATTCCAGGTGATGCTATCCTCGACTTCAACACCATGTCTGAAATTATGGAGAGCGGCTACACGCGCATCCCCGTGTTCGAGGGCGAGAGGTCCAACATTGTGGATCTATTGTTCGTGAAGGACCTGGCGTTTGTCGACCCAGATGATTCTACGCCGCTGAAAACCATCACTAAGTTTTACAGCCATCAGCTGCATTTTGTGTTCAATGACACCAGGCTGGATGCCATGCTGGAGGAGTTCAAGAAAGGTGAGGGGGGTTTCATTTTTATTGGCCCGACTGTATCCTGTCAATCAAATGATCATGCCATTTCAAGCCAAATGTGGGATGACTGTTCCATCATGGCTTTCATTTGGCATGTCTATGGTCTAGGGATTCATTGCAAATGTGAGAATGGCGTTTCATCGGAACACAGACCGATTATATAATAACCTAGAGAGACAAGTGTTGCTACTCATTAGTAAGCAGTCAATTCACTGTATTACATATCCACTGTAGATTTCTATTCATATCAACATATTTATGGCATTTTATAGTTAGGGAAAACATCACAACCTTCAATCAGGGGGTATTTGCCTCTGGGAACAACGCTGTCCCAGTTCCTTGACTGTATATGTATAACGTCACACACTTGACATAATAATATCCAGATCAGATGGCCTACTATGATAATACTATGACATCATAGAGAGCTCGAAGACCCTTTCCCTCTGGAAGATGGTCAAGTAATGTGTGTCTTACTTTCTAATAACAGGTTACTCTCATTTAAAACTTGACTGAGACACATGAATGACCTCATATCACAGATGGCCTGCTGTCCTTCAGGTGTCTCCTTGATGCCCCAAGTGTTTCAAGTGTATAAACAAAGATGTTAAGCCAAACCACGAAACCCGACTTTCAGGAAGATGGATTGTGGCGTTGCTCCATCAGGAAGGGTGTCACAAAAGATCCCAGATACAATAACAAGAAAAGAGGCGAGGTGAGGTGGGGAGGAATGGCATCCTAAAGTAGCTGGCTGACATTCCTTGTCAGAGATATAAGGGCGCATTTGTTGTCACCTCTTGGGTCATTTCCTGCAAAGAAAAAGTGGAGAGGGGGAATGTTCATGTTATCTTTCACCATCACTTCCATTCCTCGTTAATGTTCACACGGTCCCCCTCCCACTCCCATTCTCTTTCTCTCTCTCGCTCTCTCTCTCTCTCTCTCTCTCTTTCTCTCTCTGTCTCTCTTTCTCTCTCTCTCTCTCTCTCTCGCTCTCTCTCTCTCTCTCTCTCTCTCTCTCTCTCTCGCTCTCTCTCACTCTCTCTCTCTCTCTCTCCCTCCCTCTCTCTCTCCCTCTCTGTGGTTTGTGACTTGCATTAGGAAATTCATTCATGGGAATGGTACAACCGCGTCAGTGCTAAGGTTATCAGGTGGGGGCATCTTGTTTGAGAACCTGCTTAAATCCCCTCCTCTCCCTACTCTAAGTTGTGTGCATTGCCTCTGAATGATGGTGTTGATAACTCCCTTCGTCCTGCCCACTGTAATGCAGTCGTGTGAATAATGAATAACTCCTCTCTCTTAACACCCACAGAGTTACACTTTATGACATAGTTATTCACTTTGTAAAGTTTTCATCTTCAGGTGCGTTTTGGTTTCGTCACAATCTGACACGGGCAATCACACATGTCTGTTGATAGCAGGAACGATATACCTTTTGATCAGGCAGCTTCTGTGCACATGGTTGTTACGTCATTACGGTTGTTACGTCATTACGGTTGTTACGTCATTGCGTTTGTTACATCATTCCGGTTGTTACATCATTACGGTTGTTACATCATTACGTTTTTTTACATCATTACGGTTGTTACATCATTACGGTTGTTATATCATTACGGTTGTTACATCATTACGGTTGTTACATCATTACGTTTTTTTACATCATTACGGTTGTTACATCATTACGGTTGTTACATCATTCCGGTTGTTACATCATTACGGTTGTTACATCATTACGGTTGTTACATCATTCCGGTTGTTACATCATTACGGTTGTTACATCATTACGTTTTTTTACATCATTACGGTTGTTACATCATTACGGTTGTTATATCATTACGGTTGTTACATTATTACGGTTGTTATATCATTACGGTTGATATATCATTACGGTTGTTACATCATTATGGTTGTCACATCATTATGGTTGTTATATCATTACGGTTGTTACATCATTATGGTTGTTATATCATTACGGTTGTTACATCATTACGGTTGTTATATCATTATGGTTGTTATATCATTATGGTTGTTACATCATTACGGTTGTTATATATCATTACGATTGTTACATCATTACGGTTGTTATATCATTACGGTTGATATATATCATTACGGTTGTTACATCATTATGGGTGTTACGTTATTATGGTTGTTACATCATTACGGTTTTTACATCATTACGGTTGATATATATCATTACGGTTGTTACATCATTACGGTTGTTACATCATTAAGGTTGTTACATCATTACGGTTGTTATATCATTATGGTTGTTATATCATTACGGTTGTTACATCATTACGGTTGTTATATCATTACGATTGTTACATCATTACGGTTGTTATATCATTACGGTTGATATATATCATTACGGTTGTTACATCATTATGGTTGTTACATCATTAAGGTTGTTACATCATTACGGTTGTTACATCATTACGGTTGTTACATCATTACGGTTGATATATATCATTACAGTTGTTACATCATTACGGTTGTTACATCATTACGGTTGTTATATCATTACGGTTGTTACATTATTACGGTTGTTATATCATTACGGTTGTTATATCATTACGTTTTTTTACATCATTACGGTTGTTACATCATTATGGTTGTTATATCATTATGCTTGTTATATCATTACGGTTGTTACATCATTACGGTTGTTATATCATTACGGTTGTTACATCATTACGGTTGTTACATCATTACGGTTATTACATCATTACGGTTGTTATATCATTACGGTTGATATATATCATTACGGTTGTTACATCATTATGGGTGTTACGTTATTATGGTTGTTACATCATTACGGTTTTTACATCATTACGGTTGATATATATCATTACGGTTGTTACATCATTACGGTTGTTACATCATTAAGGTTGTTACATCATTACGGTTGTTATATCATTATGGTTGTTATATCATTACGGTTGTTACATCATTACGGTTGTTATATCATTACGATTGTTACATCATTACGGTTGTTATATCATTACGGTTGATATATATCATTACGGTTGTTACATCATTATGGTTGTTACATCATTAAGGTTGTTACATCATTACGGTTGTTACATCATTACGGTTGTTACATCATTACGGTTGATATATATCATTACAGTTGTTACATCATTACGGTTGTTACATCATTACGGTTGTTATATCATTACGGTTGTTACATCATTACGGTTGTTACATCATTACGGTTGTTATATCATTACGGTTGTTACATTATTACGGTTGTTATATCATTACGGTTGTTACATCATTACGGTTGTTACATCATTACGGTTATTACATCATTACGGTTGTTATATCATTACATTTTTTACATCATTACGGTTGTTACATCATTATGGTTGTTACATCATTATGGTTGTTATATCATTACGGTTATTACATCATTATGGGTGTTATGTTATTATGGTTGTTACATCATTACGGTTTTTACATCATTACGGTTGTTTACATCATTATGGTTGTTATATCATTACGGTTGTTACATCATTACGGTTATTATATCATTATGGTTGTTATATCATTACGGTTGTTACATTATTACGGTTGTTATATATCATTACGGTTGTTACATCATTACAGTTGTTATATCATTACGGTTGATATATATCATTACGGTTGTTACATCATTACGGTTGTTACATCATTACGTTTGTTACATCATTAAGGTTGTACATCATTAAAGTTGTGTGCATTGCCTCTGAATGATGGTGTTGATAACTCCCTTCATCCTGCCCACTGTAATGCAGTCGTGTGAATAATGAATAACTCCTCTCTCTTAACACCCACAGAGTTACACTTTATGACATAGTTATTCACTTTGTAAAGTTTTCATCTTCAGGTGCGTTTTGGTTTCGTCACAATCTGACACGGGCAATCACACATGTCTGTTGATAGCAGGAACGATATACCTTTTGATCAGGCAGCTTCTGTGCACATGGTTGTTACGTCATTACGGTTGTTACGTCATTGCGTTTGTTACATCATTCCGGTTATTACATCATTACGGTTGTTACATCATTACGTTTTTTTACATCATTACGGTTGTTACATCATTACGGTTGTTACATCATTCCGGTTGTTACATCATTACGGTTGTTACATCATTACGGTTGTTACATCATTCCGTTTGTTACATCATTACGGTTGTTACATCATTACGTTTTTTTACATCATTACGGTTGTTACATCATTACGGTTGTTATATCATTACGGTTGTTACATTATTACGGTTGTTATATCATTACGGTTGATATATCATTACGGTTGTTATATCATTACCTTTCTTACATCATTACGGTTATTACATCATTACGGTTGTTACATCATTATGGTTGTTATATCATTACGGTTGTTACATCATTACGGTTGTTACATCATTACGGTTGTTATATCATTACGGTTGTTACATCATTACGGTTGTTACATCATTATGGTTGTTACATCATTACGGTTGTTATATAATTATATTTTTGACATCATTACGGTTGTTACATCATTATGGTTGTCACATCATTATGGTTGTTATATCATTACGGTTGTTACATCATTATGGTTGTTATATCATTATGGTTGTTACATCATTACGGTTGTTATATCATTATGGTTGTTATATCATTATGGTTGTTACATCATTACGGTTGTTATATATCATTACGATTGTTACATCATTACGGTTGTTATATCATTACGGTTGATATATATCATTACGGTTGTTACATCATTATGGGTGTTACGTTATTATGGTTGTTACATCATTACGGTTTTTACATCATTACGGTTGATATATATCATTACGGTTGTTACATCATTACGGTTGTTACATCATTAAGGTTGTTACATCATTACGGTTGTTATATCATTATGGTTGTTATATCATTACGGTTGTTACATCATTACGGTTGTTATATATCATTACGATTGTTACATCATTACGTTTGTTATATCATTACGGTTGATATATATCATTACGGTTGTTACATCATTATGGTTGTTACATCATTAAGGTTGTTACATCATTACGGTTGTTACATCATTACGGTTGTTACATCATTACGGTTGATATATATCATTACGGTTGTTACATCATTACGGTTGTTACATCATTACGGTTGTTATATCATTACGGTTGTTACATTATTACGGTTGTTATATCATTACGGTTGTTATATCATTACGTTTTTTACATCATTACGGTTGTTACATCATTATGGTTGTTATATCATTATGCTTGTTATATCATTACGGTTGTTACATCATTACGGTTGTTATATCATTACGGTTGTTACATCATTACGGTTGTTACATCATTACGGTTATTACATCATTACGGTTGTTATATCATTACATTTTTTACATCATTACGGTTGTTACATCATTATGGTTGTTACATCATTATGGTTGTTATATCATTACGGTTATTACATCATTATGGGTGTTATGTTATTATGGTTGTTACATCATTACGGTTTTTACATCATTACGGTTGTTTACATCATTATGGTTGTTATATCATTACGGTTGTTACATCATTACGGTTATTATATCATTATGGTTGTTATATCATTACGGTTGTTACATTATTACGGTTGTTATATATCATTACGGTTGTTACATCATTACAGTTGTTATATCATTACGGTTGATATATATCATTACGGTTGTTACATCATTACGGTTGTTACATCATTACGTTTGTTACATCATTAAGGTTGTTACATCATTACGGTTGTTACATCATTACGGTTGATATATATCATTACAGTTGTTACATCATTACGGTTGTTACATCATTACGTTTATTACATCATTAAGGTTGTTACATCATTATGGTTGTTACATCATTAAGGTTGTTACATCATTACTGTTTTTATATCATTATGGTTTTTACATCATTATGGTTGTTACATCATTACGGTTACATCATTATGTTTTTTACATCATTACGGTTGTTACATCATTACGGTTGTTATATGATTACGGTTGTTACATCACTACGGTTGTTATGTCATTATGGTTGATTTATCATTGCGGTTGTTATATCATTACGTTTTTTACATCATTACGGTTGTTACATCATTATGGTTTTTACATCATTACGTTTTTTACATCATTACGGTTGTTACATCATTATGGTTGTTACATCATTACGGTTGTTATATCATTACGGTTGTTACGTCATTATGGTTGTTATATCATTACGGTTGACATATCATTACGGTTGTTATATCATTACGTTTTTTACATCATTACGGTTGTTATATAATTACGGTTGTTATATCATTACGTTTTTTACATCATTAAGGTTGTTACATCATTACGGTTGTTATATCATTACGGTTGATATATCGTTACGGTTGTTACATCATTACGGTTGTTACATCAGTAAGGTTGTTACATCATTACTGTTTTATACCATTATGGTTTTTACATCATTATGGTTGTTACATCATTACGGTTGTTACATCATTACGGTTGTTACATCATTGCGCTTTTTACATCATTACGGTTGTTACATCATTACGTTTGTTACATCATTACGGTTGTTACATCATTATGGTTGTTACGTTATTATGGTTGTTACATCATTACATTTTTTACATCATTACGGTTGTTACATCATTACGGTTGTTATATCATTACGGTTGTTATATCATTCCGGTTGAAATATCATTACGGTTGATATGTCATTACGGTTGATATATCATTACGGTTGATATGTCATTACGGTTGTTACATCATTACCGTTGTTACATCATTCAGGTTGTTACATCATTACTATTTTTATATCATTATGGTTTTTACATCATTCCGGTTGTTACATCATTACGGTTGTTATATCATTACTGTTGTTACATCATTACGGTTGTTATATCATTACGGTTGTTACGTCATTATGGTTGTTATATCTTTACAGTTGTTATATCATTACGGTTGTTATAACATTACGGTTGTTATATCATGACATTTTTTACATCATTATGGATGTTACATCATTGCAGTTGTTACATCATTACAAGACTTTAAAAAACGAATTACACTTTGTGGCCTATCATACTTAACTTTAAGACTGGTTGTGAATATGTTCATCTAGTCAATAGCTTTTTATGACTATGATTTCACTGAACTACGTTTTTTCAGAGAAATAATGTCAATTAGGCATTTTATATTCATTATTCAATCGCTAGAGTGTTTGTTTTGGTTTATTGTAAAATCCGATTAACGAGAAGTAAATTAATGGAAAAAATAACCGTGCTTGTCAAAGTAGCCTTGTTTGAAGGCTAATGTATAATATGGTACATATTATGCATATTCATTCATTTGGTCACATTCATTTGAAGGTTTCTGTCAGTGATGAAAATCTTTACAGAAACCATGGTGTGATTACTTCAAACTAGGTTTCTATTAATATAGCGGACAACGGTATGCATTTTCATTTGCATAATGGATTCATTAATACATGGATATGATTAGCAGACTAGAAGGTGGTCAGAACAGAACAGCAGCTGCATTGATAATCTTATCTATTATAGGATATTGCTGACCTATGGCCAGTCCTTTAGACATCATCAGTGATCCCAGAACATGACCCGTAAAACCCCTATTATCTACCACCACAGCTCTCATTCACTAAAGCTAACAGCCTGGCTCTTTCACCTTCAGTTTTAAACACCAGCTTCACACAGCTGAAAATACTATATTTTTGCTTATGGAAAAATATATTTCACAGCGGTTTAGATGGTACAGTGATTCTCTACACGATTCTTGCTTGTTTTGTCACAAACTGATATTAGGCGAACTATTCGAATTTTAGCAACCAGGAAATGGCGGAGCGATTTCTGCATAGTGCAGCTTTAAGAACGGGAAGCATAGAAATTGCGCACATAGAACAGATCTACCACCTCTTAGACTTGCTTTCAATGAGAATGACAGATCTATAACTCAAATTTCTGTGTGAATTTGGTTGGCTCGCCCAAAAAAGTTATATATTGCAGTTTTAGATTGTACATATAGGTAAGGTACGTCAGACTAAACCCTAGTCCTCCAGGTTCCAGCCTCCCAGCAAGGCCACGAGGCCAGGTGCCAGTGTGGTCTTTGGGTTCCTGTTCTTGGCTCTGCTCCAGAGGGAACTCGCCTTCCTTCCGTCCAACCTCTGGAGCGGTTGTAAATCCTGAGGAAGGGAGGTCAAAGTTTCTCGTCAATCTGCCTCTAGTCATGGCACCACACTCGGTTCAAAGTGCTTTGTATAGTAAGTCATTGTTAATTAATTTGACTGCCTCTTGTGGAGCTGGTTGCTGCACAGCCGCCTGAAGTTGGGTTGAAGAAAGAAAGAAAAAAGCCTCCCCCCACATCTGCTCCAACAGCTACATACGTTAGAGATACACTGAGTGGAAAAAACATTAAGAACACCTGCTCTTTCCATGACATAGACTGACCAGGTGAATCCAGGTGAAAGCTATGATCCCTTATTGATGTCACTTGTTAAATCCACTTCAGTCAGTGTATATGAAAGGGAGGAGGAAGGTTAAAGAAGGATTTTTAAGCCTTGAGACAACTGAGACATGGATTGTGTATGTGTGCCATTCAGAGGGTGAATGGGCAAGACAAAAGGTTTAAATGCCTTTGAACGGGGTATGGTAGTAGGGACCAGGCGCACCGGTTTGTGTCAAGAACTCCACCGTTGCTGGGTTTTTCACGCTCAACAGTTTCCCGTGTGTATCAAGAATGGTCCACCATCCAGAGGACATCCAGCCAACTTGACACAACTCTGGGAAGCATTGGAGTCAACATGGGCCAGCATCCCTGTGGAACGCTTTCGACACCTTGTAGAGTCCATGCCCAGATGAATTGAGGTGATCTGAGGGCAAGGAGTGTTCCTAATGTTAGGTATACTCAGTGTAAAGTACATGAAAAGCGTAATTGGTTTAACTTTTGAACTCAGGTTTTTGAGGATTCTGAATTAGCCGTTTCTTGCTGGCTCTGTTTGTGGTTGAAGAGGATGCTTTCTCTTTCTGCACTGCAACTGTGAAGTAAACCAGCTTCCACCTGAAGAGTGAGAAGGAGAACAAGAAACTCAAAAAAACCCAGTGGTGACATTAATACTATGCCCCCATGCTAAGGTTCAGGTTGGTGGCTTGACCTAAGCCACTATCGTCATCCTAGACCTTTAAATCGAGACCAGACAACCCCTTGGAAACTTCTGAACCCTTTTGTTAGTTTCTGTCGGATTGCAACAATTCGTGACAATTAGCGACTAGTGGTGACACTTAGTGACAGTGACAATTAGCGACAATTAGAGACTACTAGTAGAGTGCTAACGAGTGGGTCAACGTGTGCCCTTTGGGATGAACCCAAGTAGCACACACAGAATGGGGCCAATCACACTCATGTCCAGTCTTGTTTTTTGAATGAATGAATGTCACTCACTTTGTTGCACCCCCTTTAAGTTTTACTAGTCTTATGTTGTCATATTTCATAGACACGTGACATATTTACAAAGGTAGATTGAGGTTCGCCTTCTGCTTGTGTTTTGAATCACACACACACACACACACACACACACACACACACACACACACACACACACACACACACACACACACACACACTCGCACAGAGAGGGTTGATTTTAATCTTATCCCACCCTGAACTCCATGACCTTGGACAGTGTAACTTGGCCCAGTGCCAACCACTGCAGGTGGGAAGGACAGCTGTCGTTCAAACTAAGCAGCGCATCGCCGTCGTTCCTGGAAAGTGTCATTCCTCGTTTTCCAGTTCTGCTCCATTCCACTCGTGCCTGTTTCTGTCTCACATATAACTAGAATACTATGTGCTGTATGTGCTTGATTGGGGTTGAGAAAGAGGCCTCCAGTGTAGACTACACTGTAAAAACAGAACGACTCGAAACACGATGATTGTGTAATGAATACACAGATAGTGTTTTAAAACAGAATAAAAGCACTCTGAAACACCCAAAGTGGTTCTTAAATTTAAATTTGGGTGTTTTTAAGATAGTGATGTGAAAACACTTTTGGGGGTTTTCAGTGCATGTAAACGGCAGCCTCAAAACACACAAAATATATATTTGTTGCAGACTAAACTGAGTATACCTAACATTAGGAACACCTTCCTAATATTGAGTTGTTTCAATGATTTTAGTAAGAATAAATCCAACTTAATGTTTCTCAAAATGTAAGATATTTCATATGAGGATAACCAAAGATAGAGAAAATGTATGTATTTAACTATTCAGAAGTCTGGTTTTATTCTACTTGCATTTCCTATCTTCCCACGTGGCTCAGTTATTAGAGGATTGTGGGTAATTCAACATTTTAGATTTTATGATTATTTCACACAATGTTCTATGCATGTTTGAAGAAAGAAATGTATACTTCTATATTAATATTAAGCAACTTGTTATGCCATAAGGTGTAATGGATAATAATGAATGGATATCAAAATTGTCAGGCAAAATGACATTCAATTATGAAACTTTTTACGGTAGAGGCAAATACAGTATCCTGCAATGTTTGATGTAATGTAACCTCCATGCCTGCCAAAATTCTGCACTAAACAGAACTTGAAACATCAAAATAGTGTTTTCAACCTTTTCCAGAAGTGCTCCCAGTCCCTGGCAAGGTGTTGCACAATGCTGGATCAATTGGTGTTACAACAAACCGTGTCACGTTTCAAAACATCTCAGGTTGATGTGTTTCAATACCCCAGAAAAGTTCAGGTTTCGTCTCCTTTGAGTTGGTGGCAGCACAGTTGCCACTAGTTTCTGGTATTACAAAGCACTTCGTTTTAACAGTGTACTAGAGGCTACATGAGCCCTGGCAGGTATTGAACTAGTTCTCCCCTTTCCTGCAATATAGGCCAATCTATGCTTAATTCAGATTCAGCAGCCTCCACAGCCGCCTTTCTCCTTCCTTTTTGTCTTAAAGTGAAACTAACCTAGTTGATATTGAAGTATTATAACACTTTCAGGGACATTGCTTCAGCGGACGCTTTTCGAATTCATATCGTTTCACAAAAGTGGTTTTCAATTCTCGGCAGCAAATACAGCTGTGCTTGAGCGTTTGTTCACCTGGTTACAGTTCTTGTGCTTATTTATAATGGCGAAGTAAGAGGTGGGATTAAATGGCGTCATGTTGGCAGTTGGACAGGAATGGCTCCTGGTGAGGGATACCCCTTTGAACACAGCGTGACTTTTCCTTCGAGACTCTTTACTTTGTCTATTGATTACATGCTTCACCTTAATGTGGATTGGTTGTCTCGGTTTTAGTCGCTCTTGTCTCACTAAACAAGAGTTCATTTTACCTCCGTTTTTTTGTTGTTTGCAACTCAAACTAGGCATGTTTTGGCAAGCTTGACGTGTTCAACGAAAGCGTGGAACGTACTGTAGCCAGATGATCGGTTTGAAGTAGTTCTGAGAATCAGACCTCGGATCAAATACTTTTTTGTTGTTTTAGTACTTTGAGTGTTTTCTTTAGGCTGCCTGGAGTGCCAGATTGGCATGGATTGCATTTATTGTGACTATTCTATTGAACCCAGGTCTGTTGAGAATAAATGCACTTCTGTGATCAGTTTGTTTGAGCCGGTTGTGTTCAAAGCCAGGCTTTTCAAATGGCCTACATTCCTCAAATTCTACTATAACATGGACTTTTTAAAGGCCAGGTACAGTCAAAAACTTGAGTTTCCTGTGTTTTATATATATTTCACACTTTGAGGTTGGAATAATACTGTGACATTTTGAAAATTATGATAATGTCCTTTTAGTCGTAGAGCTGTTTCAATAGCCTGGCTGAAATGTCATCCTGTTTTAGGGGAGGGAGTTTTGACCTCCCTGGTGACATCACCATGCGGTAAATTGGTTCAAAGACCAATAAGAAAGATAGTTCCAAACCTCTCTGCCAATAACAGCTAGTTTTCAGTTTTCCCCTCCCCTCTCAGGCCACTCCCAGACAGTCCAAGCAAAATGATTTATTGAAAAGCTTTTGCCCATTTGAATGGAAATCTCTTACAGTAAGGTGCTTAGTTGTTAGACAGAAATCATTTGATATTGAGATTTTAAAAAAATGTCAGGATTGGACCTTGAAAACTGATTAGCAGTGTCACTGTTGAGGAGAATGGAGCCAGCTTCTAGCCTCAGTGTGTTTCTGACTGCAAAGTCTGTCTGATCTGGTATCACAACTTGTCTTCTTCATGTGTTTGAACACACCTTAAATGGCTTCTCGTACTACAGTATTAAGGGCGGAAGCAAACTTATACATTTACCACTATTTTTGTGTAGTCACGAGGAATTGCGGTCTTTCCTAAAAAAGCCATCCTTACCCAGAAGGCACTTGAGTATTGTTCCATTGCTGTTTCATTGAAATATGTCAGTTGTTACTTAATGTAATTAATTACACAATAAGGTATTACTACTGTTCTTGTGATCCACGCATATAAACAGTCGTTAATCGGTCGTTAACCTGTGAAGCTTGGCATGGGTTGAAAAAGCGTGATACTCCAAATTCGTCCTACTTGGCAGGCCTGTATTAGAAGCTGTGTTAGAAAATGAACATAATGCTTTAGCACGTCCGTACAGCACCTCCGCCGGCTCTGGAGAACAGTGACGTACTCCCGCTGGGGATTCACCAATAGGAAATAATAGACAAAGGTATGATATGGCATATCTAATCTCCTCACCTGCTTATCCTGAAGGACTGGATAGATGCAGGCAACATGGCAGAGCCATACCGTCCCTGCCACAAACCGACTGAACTGAACCCGCGGTTGTCTTATCTTCGAATGCCTTTTGATCCCACCCTCTGTTGCAGCTCCTCAAGATGTGCTCGATTCTCAAAATAGGAGTGTTCTGCTTCTGCTCATTCTATTTCTTTTGATGCTGGTGCATCAATGGAATTGTTATTATGGGATTGTAAGAGTCTGTTTCATGAATCAGACATTGTTCCTGTGTAGTGAACGGTGGTATTGAAACAGTTAAAACATTTAAAAAAAATGTCAGTAGCTTTGCTGTGAAACACTTTAAAGTTGGCTTTTGAAATGAGCTCAGAGAAGCCTGGAATTGTAGTCTGGTCGGAGTAAGGCTAACTCTTTGATTTCATTGAGCTGGCATAATGGCAGTGCTACTAGCGTTCCGTACAACTCGGCCAGAACAAATATCGTATCACATATGCAGCTAGTTATTTTGACCAGCAAAGTGTAATGATACTGTCTATGTCTGTAGTCTCTTGAATTATCAATGTCCTTTTCTAAATGTCATATTGAAAGAATTATGCTATTGAAATGAAACAGAAACTGAATTAGCCGTTCTAATTCCTTCTAATATGAATAATTCTGTAAAAGGCAAAGTCGTGTGGTAATGTGAGGTCATGATGACAGTGTGTTGGGCACACCACACATGCATCATGGAATTTGGCTCTTGTGATTCATATCCGTAGGTCCAGTAAGCTTGGTTTTGTCTTACCAACATGGATTCCAGTAATGTAGCTTATTATAAAGTCTGAGCGCATGTTATTCCCAGAAGTGTGACTTTAGCGGGTTTTGAGTCTGATGATATGTAGGCTAATCAAGGACGCCTACTTCCCACAGAAGGTGGATAGGCCGTTATACAGAGAAAATAATTATATCACGCAAATCAATCCCTTACAATCCCTTTCTCCAGTGCTTTCGGAAAGTATTCAGACCCCTTGACTTTTTCCACATTTTATTGCTTTACAGCCTTATTCTAAAATGGATTCAAGAAAATAAATTCCTCAGCAACTTACACACAATACCCCATAATGACAAAGCGAAAATAGTTTTTTAGACATTTTTGCAAATGTATAAAAAAAAAAAAAAACAGATACCTTATTTAAATAAGTATTCAGACCCTTTGCTATGAGACTCGAAATTGAGCTCAGGTGCATCCTGTTTCGATTGATCCCTCTTAAGATGTTTCTACAACTTGATTGGAGTCCACCTATGGTCAAATCAATTGATTGGACATGATTACGGTCCCACAGATGACAGTGCATGTCAGAGCAAAAACCAAGCCATGAGGTCCAGGGTATTGTCCGTAGAACTCCGAGACAGGATTGTGCCGAGGCACAGATCTGAGGAAGGGTACCAAAAAATATCTGCAGCATTTAAGGTCCCCAAGAACACAGTGGCCTCCATTCTTAAATGGAAGAAGTTTGGAACCACCAAGACTCTTCCAAGAGCTGGACGCCCGGGCAAACTGAGCAATAAGGAGAGAAGGGCCTTGGTCAGGGAGGTGACCAAGAACCCGATGGTCACTCTGACAGAGCTCTAGAGTTCCTTTGTGGAGATGGGAGAACCTTCCAGAAGGACAACCATCTCTCCAGCACTCCACCAATCAGGCCTTTATGGTAGAGTGGCCAGAAGGAAGCCAATCCTCAGTAAAAGGCACATGACAGCCCACTTGGAGTTTTCCAAAATACACCTAAAGACTCTCAGACAATGAGAATCAAGATTCTCTGGTCTGATGAAACCAATATTGAACTCTTTGGCCTGAATTCCAAGCGTCGCATCTGGAGGGAACCTGGCACCATCCCTACGGTGAAGCATGGTGGTGGCAGCATCATGCTGTGGGAATGTTTTTTCAACGGCAGGGACTGGGAGACTAGTCAGGATCAAGGCAAAAATGAACAGAGCAAAGTACAGAGAGATCCTTGATGAAAACCTGCTGCAGAGCCCTCAGGACCTCAGACTGGGGTGAAGGTTCAACGACCCTAAGCACACAGCCAAGACAACGCAGGAGAGGCTTCGGGACAAGTCTCTGAATGACCTTGAGTTGCCCAGCCAGAGCCCGGACTTGAAACCGATTGAACATCTCTGGAGAGACCTGAAAATAGCTGTGCAGCAACGCTCCCCATCCAACCTGAGAGAGCTTGAGAAGCTCTGTAGAGAAGAATGCGAGAAATTCCAAAATACAGTTGTGCCAAGCTTGTAGCGTCATACCCAAGAAGACTCAAGGCTGTAATCGATGCCAAAGGTGCTTCAACAAAGTACTGAGTAAAGGGTCTGAATACTTATGTAAATGTGAAATTTCAGTTTTAAACTTTTAATAAAGTAGCAACAATTTCTAAAAACCTGTTTTTGCTTTGTCATTATGGGTTATTGTGTGTAGATTGATGAGGGGGAAAAAACAATTTAATACATGTTAGAATATGGCTGTAATGTAACAAAATGTGGGAAAAGTCAAGGGGTCAGAATACTTTCCCAAGGCACTGTATATGTTTCGATACATTTTTTTCCATCATAATCTGGGTGAAAGCGTCAACAGGCTTTATAGACTTAGAGGTTCAAGTAGAGAAGAACATTCCATCAGGAAGGTCCCCACCTTCCCACTAACCAGTGGTTTGTCACCATGTACTACTACCTTGACTTGTACTATGTACACTATTTGAAAAAAAAGGTTCTATCTAGAACCTAAAAGGGTTATTTGGCTGTCCCCGTAGGAGAACCCTTTGAAGAACCCTTCTGGTTGCAGGTAGAACCCATTTGTTTGTAGGTAGAACCCTTTTGGGTTGCATGTTGAACCCTTTCTACAGAGGGTACTACATGGAACCCAAAAGGGTTCTATCTGGAACCAAAAAGGCTTCTACCTGGAAGCAAAAAGGGTTCTCCTATAGGGACAGCCGAATAACCCTTTTGGAACCCTTTTTCTAAGAGTGTACCCAGTGGGTTATTAGTTAAGCCGTACTAGGGTTGTTGTGGTGGGACTCCCTAGTAATGATAATACTGCTGCTTGCAGACTTTTACAGACCTATGTCTATCCCAAACCCCTTGCTTTCTGAATCCAGTGACATCCCGGACGAGCCCCCAATTGATGTTTACTATTTCTGTAATGCAAACCTGGTTTCTGCACAATGTGTACCACACACACCGTCTGTGTTTGGTCTACTATTGGAGCTTTGTTTTTGCTCATAGACCAATAGCAAGCCCCTCTGTCCTCTGTCCTTACAACCTACGTCATACCACGGCTATATTGTTTGTGTGAATTGCATTACGGCCCAGTCAATTGTTTTCAGAACCCGTACAGTTTTCTGCTTCAGGATTCACATTTTGGATTCTTGATGTTGTGGATCTAATACCGGATCAAATGGCTTGATCCTGCCCCGAGAGAAATGTGTCTGGGATTTCTTGGGGGGTGGGAAATGTTTTTGTGCCCTAGATTATGCCATCTCCTAATGTTTCTCTTGGGACTAAAGATGTGGACGTGTTTGTTTTCCATGTGGTTATGGCTTGAAGATATTATCATTATGGCAGGTTACATTTTAAGCCATCATTATCAAGAAGGCAAAGTCTATGATGATGATGAATATAATGGTTATGATGATGATGAATATAATGGTTATGATGATGATGAATATAATGGTTATGATGAGGATGAATATAATGGTTATGATGATGATGAAGATAATGGTTATGATGATGATGAATATAATGGTTATGATGATGATGAATATAATGGTTATGATGAGGATGAATATAATGGTTATGATGATGATGAAGTAAATGGTTATGATGATGATGAATATAATGGTTATGATGATGATGAATATAATGGTTATGATGATGATGAATATAATGGTTATGATGAGGATGAATATAATGGTTATGATGATGATGAATATAATGGTTATGATGAGGATGAATATAATGGTTATGATGATGATGAATATAATGGTTATGATGAGGATGAATATAATGGTTATGATGATGATGAATATAATGGTTATGATGAGGATGAATATAATGGTTATGATGATGATGAAGTAAATGGTTATGATGATGATGAATATAATGGTTATGATGATGATGAATATAATGGTTATGATGATGATGAATATAATGGTTATGATGAGGATGAATATAATGGTTATGATGATGATGAATATAATGGTTATGATGAGGATGAATATAATGGTTATGATGATGATGAATATAATGGTTATGATGAGGATGAATATAATGGTTATGATGATGATGAAGATAATGGTTATGATGATGATGAATATAATGGTTATGATGATGATGAATATAATGGTTATGATGATGATGAATATAATGGTTATGATGATGATGAATATAATGGTTATGATGAGGATGAATATAATGGTTATGATGATGATGAATATAATGGTTATGATGAGGATGAATATAATGGTTATGATGATGATGAAGATAATGGTTATGATGATGATGAATATAATGGTTATGATGATGATGAATATAATGGTTATGATGATGATGAATATAATGGTTATGATGATGATGAATATAATGGTTATGATGATGATGAATATAATGGTTATGATGATGATGAATATAATGGTTATGATGATGATGAAGATAATGGTTATGCTGATGATGAATATAATGGTTATGATGAGGATGATGATGAATATAATCGTTATGATGATGATGATGGTGATTATTATCATGTACTATCACCTTTATGGAATTTGAAAACAACATTTGATACTGATCTCAGTTGGTTTTGTGATGTTCACAGGAATCACATTTTTGCTGACCTTGTCTTCTTTAATGCAATCAAATAAGAATATACTTCAAACATTGCAAATGTCCTCATCCTAGAACTCTCAATTTCTCAATTTTCTCGGAATTTGTAGTACTTTTTTGACTTCCTTCACTTTCCAGTTGAGCAGCCAGCCACAGAACAGTCATATTCAGTCAGCCAGCCACAGAACAGTCATATTCAGTCAGCCAGCCACAGAACAGTCATATTCAGTCAGCCAGCCACAGAACAGTCATATTCGGTTAACCAGCCACAGAACAGTCATATTCAGTTAACCAGCCACAGAACAGTCATATTCAGTCAGCCAGCCACAGAAAAGTCATATTCGGTTAACCAGCCACAGAACAGTCATATTCAGTTAACCAGCCACAGAACAGTCATATTCAGTCAGCCAGCCACAGAACAGTCATATTCAGTTAACCAGCCACAGAACAGTCATATTCGGTTAACCAGCCACAGAACAGTCATATTCAGTCAGCCAGCCACAGAACAGTCATATTCAGTCAGCCAGCCACAGAACAGTCATATTCAGTCAGCCAGCCACAGACCAGTCATATTCAGTCAGCCAGCCACAGACCAGTCATATTCAGTCAGCCAGCCACAGAACAGTCATATTCAGTCAGCCAGCCACAGAACAGTCATATTCAGTCAGCCAGCCATAGAACAATCATATTCAGTCAGCCAGCCACAGAACAGTCATATTCAGTTAACCAGCCACAGAACAGTCATATTCAGTCAGCCACAGAACAGTCATATTCAGTCAGCCAGCCACAGAACAGTCATATTCAGTCAGCCACAGAACAGTCATATTCAGTCAGCCAGCCACAGAACAGTCATATTCAGTCAGCCAGCCACAGATCAGTCATATTCAGTCAGCCAGCCATAGAACAATCATATTCAGTCAGCCAGCCACAGAACAGTCATATTCAGTTAACCAGCCACAGAACAGTCATATTCAGTCAGCCACAGAACAGTCATATTCAGTCAGCCAGCCACAGAACAGTCATATTCAGTCAGCCACAGAACAGTCATATTCAGTCAGTCAGCCACAGAACAATCATATTCAGTCAGCCAGCCAGCCAGAAAACGGTCATATTCAGTCAGCCAGCCACAGAACAGTCATATTCAGTCAGCCAGCCACAGAACAGTCATATTCAGTCAGCCAGCCACAGAACAGTCATATTCAGTCAGCCAGCCATAGAACAATCATATTCAGTCAGCCAGCCACAGAACAGTCATATTCAGTCAGCCAGCCAGCCACAGAACAGTCATATTCAGTCAGCCAGCCAGCCACAGAACAGCAATATTCAGTCAGCCAGCCACAGAACAGTCATATTCAGTCAGCCAGCCACAGAACAGTCATATTCAGTCAGCCAGCTACAGAACAGTCATATTCAGTCAGCCAGCCACAGAACAGTCATATTCAGTCAGCCAGTTCTCCAGAGAGTAGCAGTAGCCACAGACCTGCACTTCACCTCAGCCTGTGTGAAACATACTCACACTCTTTACCAGAGCCACTTGCCTTGCCTTGGGATTCTGCAACCCCTTCTCTCTCTCCCCTCCGCCTCCCTCCACTCCCTCCATATTGTCCTCCTGCCCGTTCCCCTCAATGTTATAAATTACAAACGACACAAACCGCGGCCTAATGCCCTGCCGTGGACGCCTTCCAAGCTGCAACTTTTTTTTTGGAAGGAACCAAAGGCCCTGGTTCATTGATAACACCAGGCACACACTCTCGCTCTCTCTCTCTCTCTCTCTCTCTCACATACTCTCTCTCTCTCTCTCTCTCTCTCTCTCTCTCTCTCTCTCTCTTGCTCGCTCTCTCTCTCTCTCTCTCTTTCTCTCTCTCTCTCTCTCAGTCTCTCTCTCTCTTCCATTTAGAGGAAAGGAGGAAAAACACCCTGAACAGAGGACGGGTGCTAGGGAGGGCCAAAAGACACTGCTTTAGAAATCAGCTGAGAGCTGAGAGGGCCTTTCTCACTATTTTAGCAGTGAAGCAGCACTATCCTTCCACACCATCTTTGTGAAAGACTAATAGTATCCAAAAGTATCAGGACTAAATAAAGGGTTGAAGGAATGTATGCTACGTCTTTTCTTCCAGTCTAGACATTGCTCGGGATCCCATTTCCCCAGGTTTGTGACTCGCGCATGGGACTATTTTCTGAAGAGCAGGCACACAAAAAGCACAGAACATGCGAGATGTTCTTGGTTGGTTCAAGGTTATTATTTTGACCCCAACAGCCACATTCCCAGTACAGCTTAGTGCGCGGCCATGACTGAAAGCTTTTTTATTGGTGCTTAGCTCCTTCTGGCTTTAAGGATTTCTGACACGGCTAATTGTTTTTATTGGGGTATTAATTATTATTACAGAGTTATAAAGCTGTAAACAGGCCGAGCCAAGAATGTGCATGTTTTCAGGTGTTAGATTGTCGTATTGCTTCTGTCTGTATCAGCCCATTCAGACTAATGAACCCCACTCTGTGTACTATTCCCCCCAAACTGTAATGGTTGAAGAGGTGTCTACAGCATTTACTCCAGCTTTATCATCGTGTTTTCTACAACTCACTCAGAGAAGCCTGGCCATTATTATTGTTTGAGTCATTAGGGTAGCAGTAGCCTATTTCACAGTCCTGATGAAGTCAGCCAATCCTTTAACTTAAAGGTTTAGGCTTATTTTTTCAAATGAACTAGGAGTGGGTAGGAGACATGGAGACATGGGAAAAGAGAATCGGTGGTTTTGTGATATAGGGTCAATTTGAGTTTGTTGTTGAATGTATACTGATGAGTATCCCTACTGATAATGGCTGTGCTCCAATGTCCCCATACTGCATAGAAGGACGTACTGTGTTGGGTATGCATTCTAAGTGGTAAGGGTATTGGAATGTAGCCATGCAATCTGGAGGCTGACAGTTGCCTGTCTTTACAGTGTCTTTATGTCTGCCAAAATAAAGCTACTGCAAATACCCATATCGTTGTTTTTTCACATATATTTCTTCTGTCACGTTGACATTATGTAGGAACGAATGACAGGGGAACATATGATTGTATCTTACCAGTATCATCTGCCAACGTGAAGCTCTTCGCCATATTAAATGATCCATCCAAATAGCTCAAAGTCTACCCATACCCAATACCCATACATTTTTCATAAAGCTTTCTGTCTCCTTGGCTTTCTGTCAACAAGGCTTTCTGTCTCCTTGGCTTTCTGTCAACAAGGCTTTCTGTCTCCTTGGCTTTCTGTCAACAAGGCTTTCTGTCTCCTTGGCTTTCTGTCAACAAGGCTTTCTGCCTCCTTGGCTTTCTGTCAACAAGGCTTTCTGTCTCCTTGGCTTTCTGTCAACAAGGCTTTCTGTCTCCTTGGCTTTCTGTCAACAAGGCTTTCTGTCTCATTGGCTTTCTGTCAACAAGGCTTTCTGTCTCATTGGCTTTCTGTCAACAAGGCTTTCTGTCTCATTGGCTTTCTGTCAACAAGGCTTTCTGTCTCCTTGGCTTTCTGTCAACAAGGCTTTCTGTCTCCTTGGCTTTCTGTCAACAAGGCTTTCTGTCAACAAGGCTTTCTGTCTCCTTGGCTTTCTGTCAACAAGGCTTTCTGTCTCATTGGCTTTCTGTCAACAAGGCTTTCTGTCTCATTGGCTTTCTGTCAACAAGGCTTTCTGTCTCCTTGGCTTTCTGTCAACAAGGCTTTCTGTCTCCTTGGCTTTCTGTCAACAAGGCTTTCTGTCAACAAGGCTTTCTGTCTCCTTGGCTTTCTGTCAACAAGGCTTTCTGTCTCATTGGCTTTCTGTCAACAAGGCTTTTAAAGATCCAATGTAGCCATTTTTATCTCCACATCCATTATTTTCTGGGTCAGATTGAATGACCTTACTGTGATTGTTTTCAATTCAAATGGTCAAAAAGACACAAAAATAGTTTCTTAGCACATAGACATTTCTAGCTGTTGTTGGCAGAGAGGTTTGGAGCTCTCTTTTCCATTGGTCTACTAACTAATTTACCACCTGATGATGTCACCATGCAGGTCAAAACTCTGAAGTTGAAGTTTCAGGTGGTATTTTTAAACAGCTCTGATGCTAAATTATCATAATTTTCAAAATTGCACAGTATTATTCCAACCTAATAGTCTGGAAATATATATAAAACACAGGAAAATCATGTTTTTGACTGTACTTGGCCTTTAATTCCAATAATGAGATTCATTATCATGACATCAATATAGAAAGGCCTCATATGCCAATCCTAATATTTACATTCCTCCTATCAGTGGGAACTTCAAGGTGAAATGCACACAAAAGACGCTGATAAGCTCCACAACAACCAACAGGCTTCTGATAACAAGAAGTACCTCAAACTAGTGACCTATAATAAATATCCCATTATGAGACGCACAAAGTTGGAGCCTAAATATTTGCCTAGTGAGATACTAAAAATATGCTAAAAATAGTAAATTTATACTACTCCAGAGTTCAACGGTCTTCTTAGCTGTCCATGTCAATGGAAAAATGGGTCAAAACTCAAGATGGCTTAGCATGGAAACTCTTGTCTTTTTTTCTAGGCTGGATTTCAAATAAAGTTGTTAGTTATCCAATGGGTTCCCATCGCCACAGAGATTACACTATATTTGTCAAAGCTGAAATATTTGGAGAGAGAGCGAGAGAGAGGGCTGACCATTGTCCAGGACAGATAGACATGCCCTGCAGCTTTACGGGATGTATTTATAGGGTAGAAATTACGCTATGGAAAAATATGACAAACTGCACCTTCCATAAATAAACCTGGGAATGGTGGAAAAGAGCACACAGTCAGTCTCAGAAGGCCCAGGAAGAGGTTCTCACAAGCCTGCGAGGCACGACAGTGATGGCTGGGGGTTGTGGCGGTGGCTCCATGGCTTGGTCACTGGGCAGCCATCTTGGTGACCCCTGGAAGCTACTGTGGAGCGTGGGTCATGGGCCGAATTGTGTTCGGGTCAGTACTCAATATGTTGATGGTTCATGTTACCTGTGAATGTTTGGACAGTTTGCAGGGGGGGGGGGGGGGGGGGGGGGGGGCAACCCTCCCTCTGAAGAGCTATCTTCCTGTAGGATTTTGTTCTTACCCTACTCCAACACACCCGATTCTACTAGTCAGCTGCTTCTCGGGAGTCACATACTAGGGCTTGATCTGATTGTGTTACATCACAGAGTTTGAATTAGGCTGTTTGAGAAGGTTTGAATCCCAAGCAACCTGCCTACACATAGTTTGAAGTACAATAGACCAACATAGCTACTGTAGTAGGGCATGTGTGGAGTAGGCATAGTGGTGCTCATGTGAATTTCATTTTTCACAATAGTGAAAATTGTCATCCAGCAACTAGACTAAAATAGAATGTTTACAGTTAGGCAAAATACATAGTTTGTCCTGCTTTTCTGTTCATGTGTAGATGTGTACCGTGTGTGTAGAGGTGTACAGTGCGTGTGTGTAGATGTGTACAGTGTGTGTAGATGTGTACAGTATATGTAGATGTGTACAGTGTGGGTAGATGTGTACATTATATGTAGATGTGTACAGTGTGTGTAGAGGTGTACAGTGTGTGTAAAGGTGTACAGTGTGTGTAGATGTGTACAGTGTGTGTAGATGTGTACAGTATATGTAGATGTGTACAGTGTGTGTAGATGTGTACAGTGTGTGTAGATGTGTACAGTATATGTAGATGTGTACAGTGTGCGTAGATGTGTACAGTGTGTGTAGATGTGTACAGTATATGTAGATGTGTACAGTGTGTGTAGATGTGTATAGTGTGTGTAGAGGTGTACAGTGTGTGTAAAGGTGTACAGTGTGTGTAGATGTGTACAGTGTGTGTAGATGTGTACAGTATATGTAGATGTGAACAGTGTGTGTAGATGTTTACAGTGTGTGTAGATGTGTACAGTATATGTAGATGTGTACAGTGTGTGTAGATGTGTAAAGTGTGTGTAGATGTGTACAGTATATGTAGATGTGTACATTATGTGTAGATGTGTATTTGTATCTGTCTTTCTACTCTTGCCGGCATGGATCATTCTCCCCTCATTGTGTGTGTGTGTGTGTGTGTGTAAGTGTGTGCGTGTGCGTGTGCATGTGCATGTGTGTGCGTATGTGTGTTTGAGCATGCATGCCATGCCTCTTAAATGTTTTCTCCAGTTTGATGTGTGTCCCGGGAGTTCTTTTGTGCTTTTAGTTTCATCCTCCTCCGGCTCTAGAAGAGGTCCCGTGTGTACGTCCGTCCCCACTCTGCCAGATACACACACACACACACACACACACACACACACACACACACACACACACACATACATACCGCTGTGTCTTATGAGGGCCTGGACAGCCAGTCCCCACTTATCAGACCCGGGTTCAAATACTATTTGAAATCTTTGTGTTTGTTTTAGTCTGCCTGGGGTGCCAGTTGGATGGGACTTTATCATTAGTTCCATTTCAACTGGCAAACTCTGTCAAGCCCAGCTAAAGTACTTTATTTTATTTCAAATAGTATTGGAACCCAGGTTTGCCAGAAACACACACTCTTTCCGAGGCTGTCTGCCAATCTGTAGATTCCACAGGGTCAAGAGGTCACCCTGCCTCCCCACTACTTCCCTAACTCCTAGCGCCAAAACCGGAGTGTACCACACTAATTATAGCAGCCGAGGAGCTATGAATAAGCAGTTTGGATTTGTCTTCAGAGTATTTATGGAAGACGCCAGTCGTCTTGTTAGGTAGTTGTCGTTCTGTGCTGTTTTTTTGTGGAAGCTATGTAGTCATCTATTGCGGGACAGTAACCATGTTTCCATCCACAGTGTTTATGCGAGTAAGATCATGCCGTATAAAAATCACCATAGGTGGGATGGAAACATGAAGGGTCAGTACAATTTCCTAAATGTCGACAGACAATTTGTTCGTGCGACGTTGTAGGATCTTTTTGTGTTTGTGAAGTTGATGATGCGACAATTGCGGTGGAAATCTTGACATAATAAATCATCATGTCAAAGTAACCTTGGAGTCATGTGATGATAGGCTACGTTGTACTACCACCAAGACATGGGAAAGCATTAGGAGTTTATAGGCAGATG
Source organism: Oncorhynchus mykiss (assembly GCF_013265735.2). Taxonomy (NCBI): domain Eukaryota; kingdom Metazoa; phylum Chordata; class Actinopteri; order Salmoniformes; family Salmonidae; genus Oncorhynchus; species Oncorhynchus mykiss. The sequence continues at coordinate 23,326,888 of NC_048581.1, read as the reverse complement.
AAATATGTTATGGTGAACTTCATGGTGGTAAAGTGATGGACGGTGAGGAGCTTGATACACATTTTCTATCAATATTGAGGGTTTTATTTGAATGCCGTTGACATGGTGATCGATGCTTGGCTGCCAATTGTTACAGGATTCAGGAAGCTGGGCATTTGCCGTTAGTTCCTACTATGAAGTAGTTCCTACTGTGAAGTAGGAACTAACTTAAATGTCTCCTTGAACATTTTAACTTTGACGTGCCTTAATAATAAACTTGTATGTGATCTGTAAATATTAATAAAACTGTTAAATTTCAAGCCTAGTTTAGCCAAGGAGAAAACACTGAGCTATGTAGGAAAAAGGACAGGATCCTTCCTGGCTAGCCGTGATTGGCTGAGATCATGGAGGGCTGGACATACTGAGAGATGAGTCCTGATTGGTCTGTCATGTCACAGGTTTCTGTCAATAACAGAATTGGGGCTTCCCTGGTCAGTACATAGATGATCTTTGCTACTGCATATTTTTGGAAAGATATAGCTATGGACAACTGTAAACAACTGTAAACAACTGTAAACATACATTGTACCGTAGATCTGTCGTGACACAACGGGATGCGTGAGATAACGAGCAGCAGTAGCTCCGGCGCTTGGATTTTTCATCACTGGTTATTTGGACAAATCATGACTTCGCAGGTGTTCGCTTCTTTTGAGTTTTGGAAGGGGACATTTGGCCCATAAACTTGCCCGTAATTTGCTAAGAGAGAGGGGGAAAGAAGCCAAACAAATGAAATGGTTGGTGGAAATGTAACGGTCTAGTCTAAGCACTAAGGTTAAAAGAGTTTATGAACATTGTTTCGAGAGAAAAGTGCTATATTCTTTATCTGGAAGTGTGAGCATTTAGATTCAATGAAACTCTAATGTTCTATGACTGAGTGGAATTGAATTGCACTGAATGGAATTATACTACCTGTCACTCAAACTCAAATTCTGTGGGGTGGAGCCAATTCAATAACATTTCAACTCATGAGTGGAATGGGAGTCAATTCCACAGTTCTGAATTGAGTTGAATGGGAGTCAATTCCACAGTTCTGAATTGAGCCCCACCCTGCTAGACAGAGAGCTAAGCCATAGAAGTGTAGGGCCCTGTAGCAATGCTGCAGTAATGCAGAAAGAGCGACCGAGAGGGAGAGGAGACTCCACAGAGGAACAGGCTCACAGAGCATTATACAAGACCGTGGACGGAAACATGAAAGAAAAAAAAGAAAAAATGCCCTGCGTTTAACAATCATTTAACAATCCCTTCTCTACTGTTTGCAAAAGTGCAGGAACCAGCAAGAGAAACAACGTCCTGGCAATGGAGAATGCCTCAGCTGACTCGCATGGGGATGTTCTCTGCGTCACGCTAGGGCCAAAGTCCGAGACCATCAACGTGGTACAGGAGAAAGCCACAGACCCCAATGCAGCTCTCTTTGCAACCGTGCTGGTCAATAAAAAGGCTGTCAAATTTCAGCTAGATGTTAATGCTAGTTGTAAGGTTATCCCTGCAAACCTCTCAAAATACTCTCTATACGTAGAGGTCCACAGTCAGCTATCGGTGATGTAACTCATGTACTCCGGCTACAAAAGGCTACAACACATGCTCATGAGACGCCAAGCCTCGATTTTCTTAACTAACAGCCTATTGGAGGAGAGATTCACGCTTGCTCTTGCTTGCTGAATGTGAAATAAGCTACGTGCTATAGCATTAAGAACGGGCTAGAAGTTGGAAAGGAGAAGCCCATATTTTCACCAATTAGCCTGGAGCTAGCCTATGCTAGGCCCATCTCCTGGCTATCTGAAGAGGACCATCAACCACTCCTTGGGCTACAATACCTATTTTGCCAATTGGCCTGGACCCTTTTACGAAATGGACACCTGCTGATCCATCACAACTGGTCTGCCGACGTAACCGCATGAGGGGGCTACAACAACAGACTTCCTCCACTGCGACGTCCCTCTAAGGCCCTTCTGCTAGCCTGCTAGCCCCGGCCCGCTAGCTGTCTGAATCGCCGTGTCTCCAGCCCGTCCAGCTACTCATTGGACCCTATGATCACTCGGCTACGCATGCCTCTCCCTAATGTCAATATGCCTTGTCCATTGCTGTTTTGGTTAGTGATTATTGTCTTATTTCACTGTAGAGCCTCCAGCCCTGCTCAATATATCTCAGCTAACCCTCTTGTCCGTCCCCCCCCCCACACACACACACACATACGTTGACCTCTCCTGGTTTAATTGATGTCTCTCGAGACAATACCTCTCTCCTCGTCACCCAATGCCTGGGTTTACCTCAACTGTATTCACATCCTACCATACCTTTGTCTGTACATTATGCATTTAATCTATTCTACCGCGCCCAGAAACCTGCTCCTTTTACTCTCTGTCCCGAACGTACTAGACGACCAGTTCTTATAGCCCTTAGCCGTACCCTTATCCTACTCCTCCTCTGCTCCTCTGGTGATGTAGAGGTTAATCCTGCAGGGCCTAGCTCCGCTCCCATTCCCCAGGCCCTCCAATTTGTTGACTTCTGTAACTGAAGGGAAGGGATTGTTAGGTGACCTAAACTGGGACATGCTTAACACCCCGGCCATCCTACAATCTAAGCTTGATGTCTTCAATCTCACACAAATTATCAATGAACCTACCAGGTACAACCCCAAATCCGTGAACACAGGTACCCTCATAGATATACTGTAATCTTAACCAACCTGCCCTCCAAATACACCTCTGCTGTCTTCAACCAGGATCTCAGCTATCACTGCCTCATTGCCTCCATCTGTAATGGGTCTGCGGTCAAACGACCACCCCTCATCACTGTCAAACGCTCCCTAAAACACTTCAGCGAGCAGGCCTTTCTAATCAACCTGGCCCGGGTATCCTGGAAGGATATTGACCTCATCCCGTCAGTAGAAGATGACTGGTTATTCTTTAAAAGTGCTTTCCTCACAATCTTAAATAAGCATGCCCCTTTCAAAACATTTAGAGCCAAGAACAGATATAGCCCGTGGTTCACTCCAGACCTGACTGCCCTTGACCAGCACAAAACCATCCTGTGGCGTACGGCATTGGTATCAAATAGCCCCCGCGATATGCAACTTTTCAGGGAAGTTAGGAACCAATATATACAGGCAGTTAGGAAAGCAAAGGCTAGCTTTTTCAAACAGAACATACTCCAAAAAGTTCTGGGACACTGTAAAGTCCATGGAGAATAAGAGTACCTCCTCCCAGCTGCCCACTGCACTGAGGTTATGAAACACTGTCACCACCGATAAATCCACAATAATTGAGAATTTCAATAAGCATTTTTCTATGGCTGGCCATGCTTTCCACCTGGCCACCCCTACCCTGGTCAACACCCCTGCACCCCCAACAGCAACTTTCCCAGCCTTGCCCATTTCTCCTTCACCCAAATCCAGATAGCTGATGTTCTGAAAGAGCTGCAAAAGCAGTTCGAAAGCCTGTTCAACCTCTCTTTTGTATCTTCTGAGATCCCCAAAGATTGGAAAGCTGCTGCGGTCATCCCCCTCTTCAAAGGGGGAGATACTCTAGACCCAAACGGCTACAGACCTATATCTATCCTACCCTGCCTTTCTAAGGTCTTTGAAAGCCAAGTTAACAAAAAGATCACTGACCATTTCGAATCCCACCGTACCTTCTCCGCTATGCCATCTGGTGTCCGAGCTGGTCATGGGTGCACCTAGGCCACGCTCAAGGTCCTAAACGACATCATAATCGTCATCGATAAGAGACAATACTGTGCAGCTGTATTCATCGACCTGGCCAAGGCTTTCGACTCAAAAGCCTTGGCCAGGTCGATCACCACATTCTTATTGGCAGACTCATGTATGGACTTCTGTCAGTCTCTATTGGGTTGTCACAGGGTTTAATTCTCAGGCCGACTCTTTTCTCTGTATACATCAATGATGTCGCTCTTGCTGCTGGTGATTCTCTGATCCACCTCTACGCAGATGACACCATTCTGTAGACTTCTGGTCCTTCTTTGGACACTGTGTTAACTAACCTCCAGACGAGCTTCAATGCCATACATCTCTCCTTCCGTGGCCTCCAACTGCTCTTAAATGCAAGTAAAACTAAATGCATGCTCTTCAACCGATCACTGCCTGCACCTGCCCGCCCATACAGCAGCACTACTCTGGACGGTTCTGACTTAGAATATGTGGACAACTACAAATACCTAGGTGTCTGGTTAGACTGTAAACACTCCTTCCACACTCACATTAAGCATCTCCAATCCAAAATTAAATCTAGAATCAGCCTCCTATTTCGCAACAAAGCATCCTTCACTCATGCTGCCAAACATACCCTCGTAAAACTGACTATCCTGCCGATCCTTGATTTTGGCGATGTAATTTACAAAATAGCCTCCAACACCATACTCTGCCAATTGGATTCAGTCTATTACAGTTTTGTCACCAAAGACCCATATACTACCACCACTGTGACCTGTATGCTTTTGTCCCCAAACCCACTGGCTCCTGGTCATCTATAAGTCTTTGCTAGGTAAAGCCCCGCCTTATCTCAACTCACTGGTCACCATAGCATCACCCACCTGTAGCACGCGCTCCAGCAGGTATATTTCACTGGTCACCCCCAAAGCCAATTTCTCCTTTGGCCGCCTTTCCTACCAGTTCTCTAATGCCAATGACTGGAACAAATTCCAAAAATCACTGAAGCTGGAGACCCATATCTCCCTCACTAGATTAAAGCACCAGCTGTCAGAGCAGTTTACTGCCCATCTAGCACATCTGTAAATAGCCCATCCAACTACCTCATCCCCATACTGTTATTTATTATGATTTATATATTTATTTATTTGCTATTTTGCACCCCAGTATCTCTACTTTCACATTCATATTTTGCACATCTATCACTCCAGTGTTTAATTGCTAAATTGTAATTATTTCACCACTATGGCCTATTTATTGCCTACCTCCCTTATCTTACCTCATTTGCACACACTGTATACAGACTTTTTCTCTATTGTGATATTGACTGTGTTTGTTTATTCCATGTGTAACTCTGTGCTGTTGTTTGTGTCGCACTGCTGTGCTTTATCTTGGCCAGGTCACCGTTGTAAATGAGAACTTGTTCTCAACAAGCCTGCCTGGTTAAATAAAGGTGAATATTTTTTTATATTTTTTTTCCTATAGTAGGCCTATCTTAATTAACAGGCTGCATCCTGACAAAATACACCATAGGAGTGGCCTGCTAATGGACCTTTCTTGTGCTTCTAAACTACATGTGTCAAACTCATTCCACAGAGGGCCGAGTGTCTGTGGGTTTTCGCTCCTCCCTTGTACTTAATTCATGAATTAAGGTCACTGAGTAGTCAGGAACTCCCCTCACCTGGTTGTCTAGGTCTTAAATTTAATAGAAAAAAAACAAAAACGAGCAGACACTAGTCCCTCCATGGAATGAGTTTGACACCCCTGTTCTAAACTGTTGATAATAGACGCAAACTGATCCAAATGGTTGCATAATCAGGCCTAGGCTGTGGGCAGCTATTTTGGCATGAAACACAACAGGACGTTTGAGCGATTATTAGCCTACATCACTGCAGTTTGCAGCCTATAGAACAATAACTGTGACCTCACTTCATAACAATAATACCTTCCTCGTTGCACTGCGTTGTCGTAGCCCAGGTGTGATAATCATCTTGTCTGAAAACGTAGGCCTAGGCCAAATCAATAGTGAAGCTTTGCGTACCCCGGTACCACAGAGCCCAGCCTGGAGGAACGCACAGATCTGACATTTTATAATCTGTTAACCTTTTGTCTTGCACCCTGGCAGGTAAATATTTAGCCTTTATCCCTAATATTTAGCAAATGAATGGCCTAATATCTAGCTGATATTTAACTTAATTACTTGGGCTACACATCACCAGCCTCTCCCTTCCAGCTGAGCGGCAGGTAGCCTGGCGGCTAAGAGCGTTGGGCCAATAACCGAAAGGTCGCTAGTTCTGAATCGGCTATGTGATAAATCTGTCGATGTGCCCTTGCGCAAAGCGCTTAAACCTAATTGCTCCTGTATGTCGCTCTGGATAAGAGCGTCTGCTAAATAACTAAAACGTTCCTTTGCGCTATAGGCTACAAAAACTATAGGACATTCATATTTTATCTATTTATTTTTTTACAAAGCCTAATAGCCTATTCGGGGAAAGAAGCAGGCTTGCTTTGACTAATTGCTGAATGTAAAACAGGCCTACAGCACAGAAAATCAATTTCGTGGAGAGTTGAGGAGAGAAAGTGTGTTGATGTGATCACTTTTGGCTGATTATGATAACATTGTTGCACTGATGCATTTTAAATGGATGCACTGGACAGACAGAGAGATGAGCACAGTGAAAAAGAAGACGCAACGGAATTGACAACCATTAGAAAAATGGAAATCACTTACAAAGCACTTGAGCAACGAGGCAATGAGATGCTGTAAAATATGTGCAGGCTTGGCGTTTGTTGTTCAATTGCTACATTTAAATACGAGTTACTATATTATTTTTCATTTGGCCTAGATGTACAAGTATTATTTGCAATTGTTACTATGACAATGAACACACCCTGAAAGCACTGGTCTGAACCAGTATCTGTGCGTATGACCTCGTGAATGGTCTGAACCAGTATCTGTGCGTATGACCTCGTGAATGGTCTGAACCAGTATCTGTGCTTATGACCTCGTGAATGGTCTGAACCAGTATCTGTGCGTATGACCTCGTGAATGGTCTGAACCAGTATCTGTGCTTATGACCTCGTGAATGGTCTGAACCAGTATCTGTGCGTATGACCTCGTGAATGGTCTGAAACAGTATCTGTGCGTTAGACCTCGTGAATGGTCTGAACCAGTATCTGTGCTTATGACCTTGTGAATGGTCTGAAACAGTATCTGTGCTTATGACCTCGTGAATGGTCTGAAACAGTATCTGTGCTTATGACCTCGTGAATGGTCTGAACCAGTATCTGTGCTTATGACCTCGTGAATGGTCTGAACCAGTATCTGTGCTTATGACCTCGTGAATGGTCTGAACCAGTATCTGTGCTTATGACCTCGTGAATGGTCTGAACCAGTATCTGTGCTTATGACCTCGTGAATGGTCTGAAACAGTATCTGTGCTGATGACCTTGTGAATGGTCTGAAACAGTATCTGTGCGTTAGACCTCGTGAATGGTCTGAACCAGTATCTGTGCTTATGACCTCGTGAATGGTCTGAACCAGTATCTGTGCTTATGACCTCGTGAATGGTCTGAACCAGTATCTGTGCTTATGACCTCGTGAATGGTCTTGTGTTACCACCTTATTAACAGGCAGTGTGCTCAGTTGATTGACAGGTTTAAGACTGTAGAACGATAAACTTTCCTCTGGTGTGGATGCTCACCAACATTTTTATAGTCATGTAGCCTATAGTTTATCGTTATAGATATTGGCTTAATGGATGGCACTTAACTCTGACAACACAACTAACATAATTATCACAGCAGAACTACCAGTAGGTATAGCTAATGTTAGTGAACTTGAATTAAATAAATATAAAAATACATTTATACTTGTTTACTTTACTTTTATGCTCTATAAATGAACTCCTTCGAATAATTACGTTTGCCACCGGCGTGCTGCAGTAGGGAGGTAAAGCAGGAGTGGAATTCGTCACTTCTGTTGTTTGGCTGTGCTCATAGAAACCTTTGACAATTAGGTGGATACACTGTCATAACCTGCCATAACACTGTCATAACTTGCCATAACACTGTCATAACCTCATGTAAGGTTTTTGGTTACATTGGAACATCACTAGCATTTATTGTCTAATTTACTGAAGTATTAGACCATACAGGTACAATAAAGTAAACTCTTGAAAGGACACTGGAAGTTGATAAGAGCTTCTTGCTGAATGTCCTCTTTACTTCAAATGATTTCCATGAAAAGTGTGGGGACATCCTCAAGGGAAATATCAAATAGGATTTCCTCTTCATCCTAGTGGGGAAATATGAGTCTCTTTCTACCCGTACACCCGATCGAACTAGCTTAAACATGGTATAAACACATACAACTGCATTAACATGTTTTTCTCTAATATATTTCATTGATATCTAATGGAGCCGGAGGAGATGGCTGCCGTTTTACGGTCCCCTAACCAATTGTGCTATTGTGTGTGTTTTTTTGTTTTTTTTTGCCTTGTAAGGATCCGACGGCGAGTGGGTAATCTGCCTTTACCATCAATCCTATTAGCCAACGTGCAATCACTGGATAATAAAATAGATGAACTACGAGCACTTTTATCGTACCAACGGGACATTAAAAACTGTAGTATCTTATGTTTTACAGAGTCGTGGCTGAACTACGGCATGAATAACATACAGCTGGCGGGTTTTACACTTGTTCGGCAGGATAGAACAGCGGCCTACAAGGGGTGGCAGTCTATGTATATTTGTAAACAACAGCTGGTGCAAGATATCTAAGGAAGTCTCAAGGTTTTGCTCGCCTGAGGTAGAGTATCTCATGATAAGCTGTCGACCACACTATTTACCAAGAGAGTATTCATCTATATTCTTTGTAGCTGTCTATTTACCACCACAAACCAATTCTGGCACAAAGACCGCACTCAATGAGCTGTATACAGCCATAAGCAAACCGCTCATCCAGAGGCCGGCGCTCCTAGTGGCCGGGGACGTTAATGCAGGGAATCTCAAATCCGTTTTACCTCATTTCTACCAGCATGTTAAATGTGCAACCAGAGGGAAAACAAACTCTAGACCACCTTTACTTCCCCCTCTTTTACGCTGCTGCTACTCTCTGTTTATTATCCATGCATAGTCACTTTAACTCTACCTACATGTACATATTACCTCGATTATCTCGACTAACCAATGCCCCCACACATTGACTCTGTACCCCCCTGTATACAGCCTCCCTATTGTTATTTTACTGCTGCTCTTTCATTATTTGTTACTGTTATTTACATTTAAAAAATGTACTGTCCAAATACATATGGAGGGGAGAGTATATGACCATGCATATACACTCCCCTCCATATATGTACTGGTGGTGGCTTGTAACTTATAGGGTCTTTGTTTAAGTCATAGGACTTATGGAGTTGGACATTATAAAGCTTGACCCTAACTAAGCTAACCTGGTCCCAGATCTGTTTGTGCTGTATAGCACAATGGCCATAGCAGGTGGCAAGACTTCACAGCCAGATCTGGGATCAGTCTGTAACTAAAAATACTGATTTTGTTAGGGGTGACAACAACCTTTTTAACCCTTGCCACTTAGGAACGTAGCCCTTTCCTGCAGTCAATTGACTAGTGACCTCATGGGTGGAACGTTATTCATATTCTTCAGAATATAATCATTAATAAACATTACAAAACAAAAACTCTGAAAATCTGGTGTTTCAATGTCAAACAGTCTTTTATTATTTCAGTCTTCTGTGATGTATATCAAGTATAATATTAGGATGAAAACTCAAAATGTAACACATTTCAACTGTATATCTGACATGGTACAGGTGTCTTCTTTTTTTTAACCCCATAACCGTGTGTGTGAGATGTATACTTTTGTCTCAAAGTAGATTTGTTCAAGACTACCAATTTAGCCCACTGCAGTAAAAGGATAAAGGGATATGAAGGTGTGTGTGTGTTTAGCTCTCTGTAGTGTGTGTGTGTGTGTGTGTGTGTGTTTAGCTCTCTAGTGTGGTTGTGTGTGTGTGTGTGTGTGTGTGTGTGTTTAGCTCTCTGTAGTGTGGTTGTGGGTGTGTGTGTGTGTGTTTAGCTCTCTGTAGTTTGGTTGTGTGTGTGTGTGTGTGTGTGTGTGTGTGTGTGTGTGTGTGTGTGTGTGTGTGTGTGTGTGTGTGTGTGTGTGTGTGTGTGTGTGTGTGTGTGTGTGTGTTTAGCTCTCTGTAGTGTGGTTGTGTTTGTGTGTGTGTGTGTGTGGGTGTGTGTGTTTAGCTCTCTGTAGTGTGGTTGTTTGTGTGTGTGTGTGTGTGTGTGTGTGTGTTTAGCTCTCTGTAGTGTGGTTGTGTGTGTGTGTGTGTGTGTGTTTAGCTCTCTGTAGTGTGTGTGTTGTGTGTGTTTAGCTCTCTGTAGTGTGTGTGTGTGTGTGTGTGTGTGTGTGTGTGTGTGTGTGTTCAGCTCTCTGTAGTGTGTGTGTGTGTGTATGTTGTAACTTTAATGTGTTACAGAGTTAATGTTTAAGTTTATTCTTTGAGCTGTATCTAAAGATATTTCTTTAGATTTATTTGCATATGTAATTGTATTGGGTTGTGTTGAATTACGCTTTTTGACTGCAAGTCCCAGAATGCCTTGCGAGAGGAATGAGTGATAATGCGCCAATTATGTGCAGGTGCGGGTGATTGTGGCTGACTTTCCAACAGCATCTTACCTGCATTGCTCTGTACCAAAACAATTGTTGTTAAATGTAACGTAAACAAGTATTCTTACTAAAATAAGCTTTCGTATCAAACCCGACGTCCCGAGTCATTACTAAGAAGTTAGCAAATCTAAAAGTTGGTGCCGAAACCCGAGATATGAGCTGCGACGAAGAAGTGGCTGAAATGGCTGAGGAGGAACGTCGGCATGAAGCAGAAAGAATGAGACGAACGCGGGGTACCATTCGAGGCGCAATAACGCGGATTTTGAATCAGATTGACGTGGAAATATCCCAGTCAAATCCGGATACCGATCACTTGAGTACATTGTTGGAATTGCTATCCGCTAAGGAGGACAGTTTGTTTGAGCTCGATCGTGGAATTGAACAGTTAACGCCATTGGACGGATTGGAGGCAGAGATTGCATGCACGGAGGATTACAAAGAACGCATTATCATGCTGAAGAGCCGTGCACAAAGAGTGATAACGAAGAAACAGGACGTCAATCCACTACCAGCCCGGGTGAGTGACGCTAACTCAAACATATCACAGAGACAATCAGTAAGGCTACCGAAGTTGATTATTGAGAAATTCTATGGAGATGTCAGTATGTGGCAGGAGTTTTGGAGCCAATATGAGACTGCTATTCACAACAATGATTCACTGTGTAAAAAAGAGAAGTTTACCTATCTGAAAACATATCTCACTGGACCAGCTGCAAAGGCAGTAGCAGGACTGATGTTAACAGACAGTAACTATGATAATGCAATCGCTCTACTCAAGAGCAGATTTGGAAGGAAAGATCTTGTGATTAGTGCTCATATGTCAAAGCTGCTGAATCTCACACCTGTGAAGAAATCCTCTGATCTAAATGCATTGAGGCAGCTATATGATGAATGTGAAATTCAGATTAGGAGCCAGGAATCACTGGGTGTAATGTCAGAAACCTATGGAAGCCTACTATTCCCAATCTTACTGCAGATGATTCCAGAGGACATAGCTCTTGACTATAGTCGTCAGAGGGGAGTAGATGATGAATGGAAAGTGTCTGAGATTATCAGTTTCCTACAGAAAGAGGTTCAGAGCAGGGAGAGAGCGCTACAAATGACAAGATCATACAACCAACAGAAAGAGAGCAAACCATGGAACAAGTCATGCTTCTCCAATGAAATGAAAACAAAAAGACCCAACATGCCCTCTGCTGCAGCACTGCATACAACCAGCCAGAAGGAACAACAAACGTGTCTATTTTGTGACAGTGCAGACCACAAATCAGAAAACTGCACTGACTACAATATTGCTACACGCAAAGAGAAACTAAAGAACATGGGAAGATGCTTTGTATGTTTAGGACAGAGACACATAGCAAAATTCTGTAAAGTCAAAGATGTGTCATGTGCAACATGTGGAAGCAGACATCACATTGCGGTTTGTACCAGTAAGAGGAGGGAGGTGCAACCCCCTACTGTTTCTGTAGATGCTGTTGTTTCCTCAGTTATTCCCCATTCAGTGAAGATGAAACCAGATGGACAGAACACTGTGTTGCTACAAACGGCAAAGGCATGGGTAGAAGGCCCATCGGGCAGGAAGATAGCTCGTTGCTTACTAGATGGAGGCAGTCAGAGAAGCTTCATACATGAAAACCTTGTGAAGGGCTTGAAAGCTACCAGTAATCAGACAAGACGCACTCACTCTTCACACGTTTGGCTCCTCTGCCCCAGCAACGTCCCAACGCAACACAGTGAAAGTCATCTTGGAGAATGTCTGGGACAAACAGCAGAGAATAGAGATAGAGGCAATTGAAACCCCACAAGTGTGCACAGCTGTGATGAAGGTTCCTGGTGAACGGATTCAGCATGAGCTCAGTAAAAGGGGACTGCAGCTCGCAGACTTTCCAGGAGATGACAATGATCCTGAACTCTCTGTCCTGATAGGAGCAGACTAATACTGGCAGATAGTATCAGGCAGAGTGGAGCGACTGACGGAGACGCTAGTTGCTTTAGAGAGCACCTTTGGATGGTCGGTGCAGGGACCCGTGTCCATGTCAAGTGTCGCCGAGGCAACTTGCATGTTCATCCCACTTGATGAAGACACACTAGTCTCCAAGCAATTGCATGCATTCTGGGAGCTTGAGTCTCTGGGTATTCTAAGCGAGAAAACACAGAACTCAGAGGAAACCGAGGCTCTACAAAGGTTTGAGGAAACAACCACCTTCAAAGATGGGCGATACCATGTGGAGTTGCCATGGAAACGAGAAATGCCAGAACTCCAAGACAACTATAGAATCGCCAAGAAACGGTTTGAATGTCTGAAGAAAAGGCTGAAGAAGGATGTGACGTTGTACAGCAGATACAATGAAGTAGTAGAAGACTACTTACAACAAGATATGGCAGAGGACGTGCCCAAGGACAACGCATCAAGTGCAGACAACGTAAAATACTACTTACCTCACCATGCAGTACTCCGAGAAGATAAGGTGACAACAAAACTGAGAGTGGTGTTTGATGCCTCGTCCCATGAAGATGGCTGTCCATCTCTCAATGACTGTCTACTCACAGGACCGAACCTGAATCCGGATCTGCTCAGCGTTCTGATAAAGTTCAGACTACATGAGATCGCATTCATGGCAGACATCAAGAAAGCTTTCCTGCAGATATCCCTAGCAGAGAGAGACAGAGACGCCGTGAGATTTCTATGGCTCACTGGCCCACCAAGGGGAGAAAATGAAGAGGAGCTGCGTGTGCTGAGGATGAAAAGAGTGGTATTTGGAGCTTCCCCAAGTCCATTTTTGCTGGCAGCTACAATCAGGAAGCACCTGAAACAATATGAAACAGAACAACCAGAAGTTGTAGAGATACTGAGAGAGTCACTCTACGTAGATGACTTCATTGCAAGTTCACGCAATGTTGAAGAGGCTTACCTTGTGACAACAACTGCAAAGCGAATGCTGTCGAATGCAGGCATGGACCTCTGCAAGTGGATGACAAATTCTCCTGAATTGAAAACAAAATGGGAGGAGAGTACGACAACTGACCACCCGTTGATGCTAGAAACACAAGGAGTAGTGCTGAAGGTTTTAGGTTTAGTATGGAGGCCGGAAACGGATGACTTTGTGTTTGACCTCAGGCCGCTACTGAGCATTCTAAAGCAAAAGGAAAACACAAAGAGAAGTGTTCTGCAGTCATCTGCACGTGTCTTCGATCCTCTTGGTTTCTTAACTCCCTTCACCATCAGGATCAAGTGCATGTTCCA
>NC_048581.1:23218244-23258244 GCF_013265735.2 Oncorhynchus mykiss | reverse complement strand
CTCTCTGTCTCTGTCACTATCCCTCTCTGTGCGGTGTGTGTGTCTCTCTCTGTGCGGTGTGTGTCTCTCTCTGTGCTGTGTGTGTCTCTCTCTGTCTCTGTCACTATCCCTCTCTGTGTGGTGTGTGTGTCTGTCTCTGTCACTATCCCTCTCTGTGCGGTATGTGTGTCTCTCTCTGTCTCTCTCTGTGCTGTGTGTCTCTCTCTCTCTCTGTCTCTGTCACTATCCCTCTCTGTGCGGTGTGTGTCTCTCTCTGTCTCTGTCACTATCCCTCTAAGTGCGGTGTGTGTCTCTCTCTGTCTCTCTCTGTGCTGTGTGTGTCTTTCTCTGTCTCTGTCACTATCCCTCACCGTGCTGTGTGTGTGTCTCTCTGTGCTGTGTGTACGTGTCTCTGTCTCTGTCTCTGTCCCTCTATGTGCTGTGTGTGTGTGTCTCTCTGTCTCTATCCCTCTATGTGCTGTGTGTATGTGTCTCTCTGTCTCTGTCCCTCTCTGTGCTGTGTGTACGTGTGTACTATCTGGTTTACAGGGGTTATATTGGTGTGTTGTGTTGGGAAGGCACTTTTAATTACTGCGGTGAGCTAAATCAGGGTCACACAGAGTGTTTCTTGGTAGTCTTAAAAAAATCTACTTTGAGACAAAGGTATACATACACCTTACACACATGGTTATAGGGTTAAAAAGAAGAAGACACCTGTACCATGTCAGATATAGAATTGAAATGTATTACATTTTGTGTTTGCATCCCAATATTACACTTTATGCACATCACAGAAGACTGGAATATACAGTGCCTTGCGAAAGTATTCGGCCCCCTTGAACTTTGCGACCTTTTGCCACATTTCAGGCTTCAAACATAAAGATATAAAACTTTATTTATTTGTGAAGAATCAACAACAAGTGGGACACAATCATGAAGTGGAACGACATTTATTGGATATTTCAAACTTTTTTAACAAATCAAAAACTGAAAAATTGGGTGTGCAAAATTATTCAGCCCCTTTACTTTCAGTGCAGCAAACTCTCTCCAGAAGTTCAGTGAGGATCTCTGAATGATCCAATGTTGACCTAAATGACTAATGATCATAAATACAATCCACCTGTGTGTAATCAAGTCTCCGTATAAATGCACCTGCACTGTGATAGTCTCAGAGGTCCGTTAAAAGCGCAGAGAGCATCATGAAGAACAAGGAACACACCAGGCAGGTCCGAGATACTGTTGTGAAGAAGTTTAAAGCCGGATTTGGATACAAAAAGATTTCCCAAGCTTTAAACATCCCAAGGAGCACTGTGCAAGCGATAATATTGAAATGGAAGGAGTATCAGACCACTGCAAATCTACCAAGACCTGGCCGTCCCTCTAAACTTTCAGCTCATACAA
Source organism: Oncorhynchus mykiss (assembly GCF_013265735.2). NCBI lineage: Eukaryota > Metazoa > Chordata > Actinopteri > Salmoniformes > Salmonidae > Oncorhynchus > Oncorhynchus mykiss. The sequence continues at coordinate 23,256,864 of NC_048581.1, read as the reverse complement.
GGAGAAGACTGATCAGAGATGCAGCCAAGAGGCCCATGATCACTCTGGATGAACTGCAGAGATCTACAGCTGAGGTGGGAGACTCTGTCCATAGGACAACAATCAGTCGTATATTGCACAAATCTGGCCTTTATGGAAGAGTGGCAAGAAGAAAGCCATTTCTTAAAGATATCCATAAAAAGTGTCGTTTAAAGTTTGCCACAAGCCACCTGGGAGACACACCAAACATGTGGAAGAAGGTGCTCTGGTCAGATGAAACCAAAAATTAACTTTTTGGCAACAATGCAAAACGTTATGTTTGGCGTAAAAGCAACACAGCTCATCACCCTGAACACACCATCCCCACTGTCAAACATGGTGGTGGCAGCATCATGGTTTGGGCCTGCTTTTCTTCAGCAGGGACAGGGAAGATGGTTAAAATTGATGGGAAGATGGATGGAGCCAAATACAGGACCATTCTGGAAGAAAATCTGATGGAGTCTGCAAAAGACCTGAGACTGGGACGGAGATTTGTCTTCCAACAAGACAATGATCCAAAACATAAAGCAAAATCTACAATGGAATGGTTCAAAAATAAACATATCCAGGTGTTAGAATGGCCAAGTCAAAGTCCAGACCTGAATCCAATCGAGAATCTGTGGAAAGAACTGAAAACTGCTGTTCACAAATGCTCTCCATCCAACCTCACTGAGCTTGAGCTGTTTTGCAAGGAGGAATGGGAAAACATTTCAGTCTCTCGATGTGCAAAACTGATAGAGACATACCCCAAGCGACTTACAGCTGTAATCGCAGCAAAAGGTGGCGCTACAAAGTATTCACTTAAGGGTGTCATGTACTGTCATGTTGTGTCTTGTTTCTGTCCTTTCCCTTCACCCTGTCTCCCTCTGCTGGTCGTTGTTAGGTTACCTTTTCTCCCCCTCTTTCCCCCAGCTGTGCCTTGTCTCCTCCTAACTACCTCGTCACCCCTTTTCCCACCTGTTCCCTTTTTCCCTCTGATTAGTCCTCTATATCTCTCTCTGTTTCTGCTCCTGTCTTTGTCGGATTCTTGTTTGTGTTGTTCATGCCTGAACCAGACTATCGTCATGTTTGCTGCAACCTTGTCCTGTCCTGTCGGAACCTGCCGGTCCATCTGAGCCTACGTTTTGTTTTGTTATTAAAGAAGCTCTGTTTACGTTAATTCGCTTTTGGGTCCTCATTCACGCACCGTAACAAAGGGGGCTGAATAATTTTGCACGCCCAATTTTTCAGTTTTTGATTTGTTAAAAAAGTTTGAAATATCCAATAAATGTCGTTCCACTTCATGATTGTGTCCCACTTGTTGTTGATTCTTCACAAAAACAGTTTTATATCTTTATGTTTGAAGCCTGAAATGTGGCAAAATGTCGCAAAGTTCAAGGGGGCCGAATACTTTCGCAAGGCACTGTACTGAACAAAAATATAAACCAACATTCAACGATTTTTCTGAATTTATATAAGAAAATCAGTCAATTTAAATAAATTCATTAGGCCCTAAATGACTACAGACTCATAGCCATGAAGTGCTTTGAAAGGCTGGTAATGGCTCACATCAACACCATTATCCCAGAAACCCTAGACCCACTCCAATTTGCATACCGCCCCAATTTGCATACCATCATCCACAGATGATGCAATCTCTATTGCACTCCACACTGCCCTTTCCCACCTGGACAAAAGGAACACCTATGTAAGAATGCTATTCATTGAATGCAGCTCAGCGTTCAACACCATAGTACCCTCAAAGCTCATCAATAAGCTAAGGACCCTGGGACTAAACACCTCCCTCTGCAACTGGATCCTGGACTTCCTGATGGGCCGGCCCCAGGTGGTGAGGGTAGGTGGCAACACATCTGCCACGCTGATCCTCAACACTGGAGCTCCCCAGGGATGCGTGCTCAGTTCCCTCCTGTACTCCTTGTTCACCCACGACTGCATGGCCAGGCACGACACCAACACCATCATTAAGTTTGCAGACGACACAACAGTGGTAGGCCTGTTCACCGACAACGACGAGACAGCCTATAGGGAGGAGGTCAGAGACCTGGCCGGGTGGTGCCAGAATAACAACCTATCCCTCAGCGTGATCAAGACAAAGGAGATGATTGTGGACTACAAGAAAAAGAGCACCGAGCACGCCCCCATTCTCATTGACGGGGCTGTAGAGGAGCAGGTTGAGAGCTTCAAGTTCCTTGGCGTCCACATCACCAAAAACTAACATGGTCCAAACACACCAAGACAGTCGTGAAGAGGGCACGACAAAGCCTATTCCCCCTCAGGAGACTGAAAAGATGTGGCATGGGTCCTGAGATCCTCAAAAAGTTCTACAGCTGCAGCATTGAGAGCATCCTGACCGGTTACATCACTGCCTGGTACGGCAATTGCTCGGCCTCCGACCGCAAGGCACTACAGAGGGTAATGCGTACAGCCCAGTACATCACTGGGGCAAAGCTGCCTGCCATCCAGGACCTCTACACCAGGCGGTGTCAGAGGAAGGCCCTAAAAATTGTCAAAGACCCCAATCACCCCAGTCATAGACTGTTCTCTCTACTACCGCAAGGCAAGCGGTGCCGGAGTGCTAAGTCTAGGACAAAAAGGCTTCTCAACAGTTTTTACCCCCAAGCCATAAGACTCCTGAACAGGTAACCAAATGGTTACCCGAACTATTTGCATTGTGTGCCCCCCCTCCAACCCCTCTTTTACGCTGCTGCTACTCTCTGTTTATCTTATATGCATAGTCACTTTAACTGTACATTCATGTACATACTATTTCAATTGGCCCGACCAACCAGTGCTCCCGGCACATTGGCTAACCTGGCTATCTGCGTTGTGTCTCACCACCCACCACCCGCCAATCCCTCTTTTTACGCGTCTGCTACTCTCTGTTCATCATATATGCATTGTCACTTTAACCATACCTACATGTACATACTACCTCAATAAGCCTGACTAACAGGTGTCTGTATATAGCCTTGCTACTCTTATTTTCAAATGTCTTTTTACTGTTGTTTTATTTCTTTACTTACCTACACACACACACACACCTTTTTTTTGCACTATTGGTTAGAGCCTGTAAGTAAGCATTTCACTGTAAGGTCTATACATGTTGTATTCTGCTCATGTGACAAATACACTTTGATCTATGGATTTCACATTCAGGGCAGGGGCGCAGCCATGGGTGGGAGGGCATAGGCCCACCCACTTGGGTGCCAGGCCCAGCCAATCAAAATGAGTTTTTCCCCATAAAAGGGCTTTATTACAGGCAGAAATTCTCCTTAGTTTCATCAGCTGTCTGGGTGGCTGGTATGTCTGGGTGGCTGTTATCAGATGATCCCGCAGGTGAAGAAGCCGGATGTTGAGGTCCTGGGCTAGCGTGGTTACACGTGGTCTGCTGTTATGAGCTGGTTAGACTTACTGCCAAATTCTCTAAAATGACGTTGGAGGCGGCTTATGGTAGAGAAATTAACATTAAATTCTCTGGCAACAGCTTTGGTGGACATTCCTGCAGTCAGCATGCCAATTGCATGCACCCTCAAAACTTGAGGAATCTGTGGCATGGTGTGTACCAAAACTGCACATTTTAGAGTGGCCTTTTATTTTCCCTAGCACAAGGTGCACCTGTGTAATGATCATGCTGTTTTATCAGCTTCTTGATATTCCACACCTGTCAGGTGGATGGATTCTCTTGTTAAAGGAGAAATGCTCACTAACAGGGATGGAAACAAATTTGTGCACAAATTTTGAAAGAAATAAGCTTTTTGTGCGTATTTGAACTTCTCTGCAATCTTTTATGAAACATGGGACCAACACTTTACATGTTGCGTTTATATATTTTTTTCAGTATATAACAAAGCTTTTGGACATAGAAACACCATATTTTCTGATTTGTTTTATTTTTATAATGAAGAATAATATGAATAACATTCCACAATGAGGTTAGTAGGTAATTTGACTGCAGGAAAGGGCTACATTAACACACATTCCAGGGTTGGTTTCTACTCGACCTGCAACACCTGTGTAATTGGAGTGCTTTCCCTCTTATCAACATGGAGCTGTTCTTCTGTTTTCCAACTTCCTCAGGTGCTCAGAGTAACACAGTGTAGAGGGATTGTTGCTGAAGTACTTGACTGGATCCATTTACTCCATTGAGGGACCAGAGTGAGAGAGAGAGAGAGAGAGAGAGAGAGAGAGAGAGGGAGAGAGAGAGAGAGAGAGAGAGAGAGAGAGAGAGAGAGAGAGAGAGGGAGAGAGAGTCCTTAGTATTTAAACTATGCCCTATCTGCATCTAAACGACCCCACAAGCTCCAAGACAATCTGATCACACAGTAGTGGCTTCGGTCAGTGAGAATATCGCCCGGGAGGGCGGGAACGGAAACTTCATTTTCTGGGCTAATATTAGCCCGGGCCAGGCCTCCTCTGGAAAATTCCTTTTAAATGATCACTCGCTGAGAAAAGGCAAAGAATTTGTTTAGCGTTTTGGTTGACAGTATTTTGCATGGAGGGGTTTTTGCAGACAGTGGCTGTGTAGTAGAGGGTCCTGGGAAAGCAGATGTGGGTTAAGGTTTCTTTCCATCAGATGACCAATGGAACGATTGTCATTGCTGTGTGCCAGACAGTAGAACATTGTTTCTTATTTTATACTGATTGATAGAGATCAATACAGTCACGTTATAGGCCAAGAGCTTGACATCATAGTAGGCTACTGTATTACTAGTGCTACCATCTCACTGTTACTACTGTATTACTAGTGTTACCATCTCACTGGTACTACTGTATTACTAGTGTTACTATGTTACTGTTACTACTGTATTACTAGTGTTACCATCTCACTGTTACTACTGTATTACCATCTGTGTTACCATCTCACTGTTACTACTATATTACTAGTGTTACCATCTCACTGTTACTACTGTATTACTAGTGTTACCATCTCACTGGTATTACTAGTGTTACTATGTTACTGTTACTACTGTATTACTAGTGTTACCATCTCACTGTTACTACTGTATTACCATCTGTGTTACCATCTCACTGTTACTACTATATTACTAGTGCTACCATCTCACTGTTACTACTGTATTACTAGTGTTACCATCTCACTGGTACTACTGTATTACTAGTGTTACTATGTTACTGTTACTACTGTATTACTAGTGTTACCATCTCACTGTTACTACTGTATTACCATCTGTGTTACCATCTCACTGTTACTACTATATTACTAGTGTTACCATCTCACTGTTACTACTGTATTACTAGTGTTACCATCTCACTGGTATTACTAGTGTTACCATCTCACTGTTACTACTGTATTACTAGTGCTACCATCTCACTGTTACTACTGTATTACTAGTGTTACCATCTCACTGGTACTACTGTATTACTAGTGTTACTATGTTACTGTTACTACTGTATTACTAGTGTTACCATCTCACTGTTACTACTGTATTACTAGTGTTACCATCTCACTGTTACTACTATATTACTAGTGTTACCATCTCACTGTTACTACTGTATTACTAGTGTTACTATGTTACTGTTACTACTGTATTACTAGTGTTACTATGTTACTGTTACTACTGTATTACTAGTGTTACTATGTTACTGTTACTACTGTTATTACTAGTGTTACCATCTCACTGTTACTACTGTATTACTAGTGTTACCATCTCACTGGTACTACTGTATTACTAGTGTTACTGTGTTACTGTTACTACTGTATTACTAGTGTTACTATGTTACTGTTACTACTGTATTACTAGTGTTACTATGTTACTGTTACTACTGTATTACTAGTGTTACTATGTTACTGTTACTACCATAATACTAGTGTTACTGTCTTACTGTTACTACTGTATTACTAGTGTTACTGTGTTACTGTTACTACTGTATTACTAGTGTTACTATGTTAATGTTACTACTGTATTACTAGTGTTACTATGTTACTGCTACTACTGTATTACTAGTGTTACTGTGTTACTGTTACTACCATAATACTAGTGTTACTGTCTTACTGTTACTACTGTATTACTAGTGTTACTGTGTTACTGTTACTACTGTATTACTAGTGTTACTATGTTAATGTTACTACTGTATTACTAGTGTTATCATCTCACTGTTACTACTGTATTACTAATGTTACCATCTCACTGGTACTACTGTATTACTAGTGTTACTGTGTTACTGTTACTACTGTATTAATAGTGTTACTATGTTACTGTTACTACTGTATTACTAGTGTTACTATGTTACTGTTACTACTGTTATTACTAGTGTTACCATCTCACTGTTACTACTGTATTACTAGTGTTACCATCTCACTGGTATTACTGTATTACTAGTGTTACTGTGTTACTGTTACTACTGTATTACTAGTGTTACTATGTTACTGTTACTACTGTAATACTGGTGTTACTATGTTACTGTTACTACTGTATTACTAGTGTTATCATCTCACTGGTACCACTGTATTACTAGTGTTACTATGTTACTGTTACTACTATATTACTAGTGTTATCATCTCACTGTTACTACTGTATTACTAGTGTTACCATCTCACTGTTACTACTATATTACTAGTGTTACCATCTCACTGTTACTACTGTATTACTAGTGTTACTATGTTACTGTTACTACTGTATTACTAGTGTTACTATGTTACTGTTACTACTGTATTACTAGTGTTACTATGTTACTGTTACTACTGTTATTACTAGTGTTACCATCTCACTGTTACTACTGTATTACTAGTGTTACCATCTCACTGTTACTACTGTATTACTAGTGTTACCATCTCACTGGTACTACTGTATTACTAGTGTTACTGTGTTACTGTTACTACTGTATTACTAGTGTTACTATGTTACTGTTACTACTGTATTACCAGTGTTACTATGTTACTGTTACTACTGTATTACTAGTGTTACTATGTTACTGTTACTACCATAATACTAGTTTTACTGTCTTACTGGTACTACTGTATTACTAGTGTTACTGTGTTACTGTTACTACTGTATTACTAGTGTTACTATGTTAATGTTACTACTGTATTACTAGTGTTACTATGCTACTGCTACTACTGTATTACTAGTGTTACTGTGTTACTGTTACTACCATAATACTAGTGTTCCTGTCTTACTGTTACTACTGTATTACTAGTGTTACTGTGTTACTGTTACTACTGTATTACTAGTGTTACTGTGTTACTGTTACTACTGTATTACTAGTGTTATCATCTCACTGTTACTACTGTATTACTAATGTTACCATCTCACTGGTACTACTGTATTACTAGTGTTACTGTGTTACTGTTACTACTGTATTACTAGTGTTACTATGTTACTGTTACTACTGTATTACTGGTGTTACTATGTTACTGTTACTACTGTTATTACTAGTGTTACCATCTCACTATTACTACTGTATTACTAGTGTTACCATCTCACTGTTACTACTGTATTACTAGTGTTACCATCTCACTGGTATTACTGTATTACTAGTGTTACTGTGTTACTGTTACTACTGTATTACTAGTGTTACTATGTTACTGATACTACTGTAATACTGGTGTTACTATGTTACTGTTACTACTGTATTACTAGTGTTATCATCTCACTGGTACTACTGTATTACTAGTGTTACTATGTTACTGTTACTACTATATTACTAGTGTTATCATCTCACTGTTACTACTGTATTACTAGTGTTACTATGTTACTGTTACTACCGTAATACTAGTGTTACTGTGTTACTGTTACTACTGTATTACTAGTGCTACTGTGTTACTGTTACTACTGTATTACTAGTGTTACTATGTTAATGTTACTACTGTATTACTAGTGTTATCATCTCACTGTTACTAGTGTATTACTAGTGTTACTATGTTACTGTTACTACTGTATTACTAGTGTTACTGTGTTACTGTTACTACTGTATTACCAGTGTTACTATGTTACTGTAACTACTATATTACTAGTGTTATCATCTCACTGTTACTACTGTATTACTAGTGTTATCATCTCACTGTTACTACTGTATTACTAGTGTTACCATCTCACTGTTACTACTGTATTACTGGTGTTATCATCTCACTGTTACTACTGTATTACTAGTGTTACTATGTTACTGTTACTACTATATTACCAGTGTTACTATGTTACTGTTACTACTGTATTACTAGTGTTATCATCTCACTGTTACTAGTGTTATCATCTCACTGTTACTAGTGTATTACTAGTGTTACTTTGTTTATGTTACTACTGTATTACTAGTGTTATCATCTCACTGTTACTACTATATTACTAGTGTCACTATGTTACTGTTACTACTGTATTACTAGTGTTATCATCTCACTGTTACTACTGTATTACTAGTGTTATCATCTCACTGTTCCTACTGTATTACTAGTGTTACCATCTCACTGTTACTACTGTATTACTGGTGTTATCATGTCACTGTTACTACTGTATTACTAGTGTTACTATGTTACTGTTACTACTATATTACTAGTGTTACTATGTTACTGTTACTATTGTATTACTAGTGTTATCATCTCACTGTTACTACTGTATTACTAGTGTTACTATGTTACTGTTACTACTGTATTACTAGTGTTATCATCTCACTGTTACTACTATATTACTAGTGTCACTATGTTACTGTTACTACTGTATTACTAGTGTTATCATCTCACTGTTACTACTGTATTACTAGTGTTACTATGTTACTGTTACTACCGTAATACTAGTGTTACTGTCTTACTGGTACTACTGTATTACTAGTGTTACTGTGTTACTGTTACTCCTGTATTACTAGTGTTACTATGTTACTGTTACTACTATATTACTAGTGTTATCATCTCACTGTTACTACTGTATAACTAGTGTTACTATGTTACTGTTACTACCGTAATATTAGTGTTACTGTCTTACTATTACTACTGTATTACTAGTGTTACTGTGTTACTTTTACTACTGTATTACTAGTGTTACTATGTTAATGTTACTACTGTATTACTAGTGTCATCATCTCACTGTTACTACTGTATTACTAGTGTTACCATCTCACTGTTACTACTGTATTACTGGTGTTATCATCTCACACTGTTACTACTGTATTACTAGTATTACTATGTTACTGTTACTACTATATTACTAGTGTTACTATGGTACTGTTACTACTGTATTACTAGTGTTGCTGTGTTACTACTGTATTACTAGTGTTACTATCTTACTGTTACTTCTGTATTACTAGTCTTACCATCTCACTGTTACTACTGTGTTACTGGTGTTACTATGTTACTGTTACTACTGTATTACTAGTGTTACTGTTACTACTGTATTACTAGTGCTACTGCGTTACTGTTACTAATGTAGTACTAGTGTTACTATGTTACTGTTACTACTGTATTAACTAGTGTTACTATGTTACTGTTACTACTGTATTACTAGTGTTACTATGTTACTGTTACTACTGTATTACTAGTGTTGCTATGTTACTGTTACTACTGTATTACTAGTGTTATCATCTCACTGTTACTGCTATATTACTAGTGTTACTATGTTACTGTTACTACTATATTACTAGTGTTATCATCTTACTGTTACTACTGTATTACTAGTGTTACTATGTTACTGTTACTACCGTAATACTAGTGTTACTGTGTTACTGTTACTACTGTATTACTAGTGTTACTGTGTTACTGTTACTACTGTATTACCAGTGTCACTATGTTACTGTTACTACTGTATTACTAGTGTTATCATCTCACTGTTACTACTGTATTACTAGTGTTATCATCTCACTGTTCCTACTGTATTACTAGTGTTACCATCTCACTGTTACTACTGTATTACTGGTGTTATCATGTCACTGTTACTACTGTATTACTAGTGTTACTATGTTACTGTTACTACTATATTACTAGTGTTACTATGTTACTGTTACTATTGTATTACTAGTGTTATCATCTCACTGTTACTACTGTATTACTAGTGTTACTATGTTACTGTTACTACTGTATTACTAGTGTTATCATCTCACTGTTACTACTATATTACTAGTGTCACTATGTTACTGTTACTACTGTATTACTAGTGTTATCATCTCACTGTTACTACTGTATTACTAGTGTTACTATGTTACTCTTACTACTGTATTACTAGTGTTACTATCTCACTGTTACTACTGTATTACTAGTGTTACTACGTTACTGTTACTACTGTATTACTAGTGTTACTATGTTACTGTTACTACTGTAATACTAGTGTTACTATGTTACTGCTACTACTGTATTACTAGTGTTACCATCTCACTGTTACTACTTTATTACTAGATTTACTATGTTACTGTTACTACTGTATTTCTAGTGTTATCATCTCACTGTTACCACTGTATTATTAGTGTTACCATATCACTGTTACTACTCTATTACTGTATACTTTGTTGAAGCACACTTGGCAGCGATTTAAGCCTTGAGTCTTAGGTATGATGCTACAAGCTTGGCACACCTGTATTTAGGGAGTTTCTCTCATTCTTCTCTGCAGATCCTCTCAAACTCTGTCAGGTTGGATGGGGAGTTTCACTGCACAGCTATTCTCAGGTCTCTCCAGAAATGTTCGATCGGGTTAAAGTCTGGGCTCTGGCTGGGCCACTCAAGGACATTCAGAGACTTGTCCCGAAGCCACTCCTGTGTTCTCTTGGCTGTGTGCTTAGGGTCATTGTCCTGTTGGAAGGTGAACCTTTGCCCCAGTCTGAGCAGGTTTTCATCAAGGAGCTCTCTGTACTTTGCTCTGTTCATCTTTGCCTTGATCTTGACTAGTCTCCCAGTCCCATTCCGCTGAAAAACATCCCCACAGCATGATGCTGACACCACCATGTTTCACCGTAGGGATGGTGCCAGGTTTCCTCCATACATGACGCTTGGCATTCAGGCCAAAGAGTTCAATCTTGATTTCATCAGACCAGATAATCTTGTTTCTCATGGTCTGAGAGTCCTTTAGGTGCCTTTTGGCAAACTCCAAGTGGGCTGTCATGTGCCTTTTACTGAGGATTGGCTTCTGTTTGGCCACTCTACCATTAAGGCTTGATTGGTGGAGTGCTACAGAGATGGTTGTCCTTCTGGAAGGTTCTCCCATCCCCACAGTAGAACTCTGGAGCTCGATCAGAGTGACCATCGGGTTCTTGGTCACCTCCCTGACCAAGGCCCTTCTCCCCTGATTGGTCAGTTTGGCCAGGTGACCAGCTCTAGGAATAGTCTTGGTGGTTCCAAACTTCTTACATTTAAGAATGATGGAGGCCACTGTGTTCTTGGGAACCTTCAATGCTGGAGGACATTTTTGGTACCCTTCCCAAGATCTGTGCCTTGACACAATCCTGTCTCTGATCTCTATGGACAATTCCTTCAACCTCATGGCTTGGTTTTTGCTCTGACATACACTGTCAACTGTGGGACCTTATATAGACAGGTGTGTGCCTTTCCAAATCATGTCCAATCAATTGAATTTACCACAGGTGGACTCCAATCAAGTTGTAGAAACATTTAAATGATGATCAATGGAAACAGGATGCACCTGAGCTCAATTTTGAGTCTCATAGCAAAGGGTCTGAATACTTATGTAAATAAGTTATTTCTGTTATTTTTGTTATTTAATTTTTTTTTGCAAAAATGTCCAAAGACCTTTTCCCGTTTTGTCGTTATGGGGTATTGGGTGTACATTGATGAGAGGAATAAAATATGATGATGTATGATGCGTGCTTTATGACTTTACGCAATGTATCATTAAGCAGTGAGGCCTGTGGATGTGTGTTGAGTTGCCAAAAGACCTCGGCCAAGGGTTGTTCTTTTGTACGACGGAACACAGAGTACCTGGCCACAGTACTCGGAATACTGGCCATATACTACACACCTCTGAGGTGCCTTATTGCTGTTATAAACTGTTTAACGACGTAAAAATATGTATTTCTTTGTCATACTTTCAGCCAATCAGCATTCCGGCCGCGAACCACCTGGTTTGTGATTAGTGATATATTGCATGAACAGAGAGCACTTGACCTCTATCCACTGAGTGTTCAAAAATCCCACCGTGTTCATAAGTTGACCTTAATAGCGTTGGAGACAGAGGCTCTTGCCGCACTTTATCACTGTGACCCAAACTTTACAACCTCTTAAATGTGTGTTCTATCGCTCTCTCTCTCTCTCTCTCTCTCTCTCTCTCTCTCTCTCTCTCTCTCTCTCTCTCTCTCTCTCTCTCTATCTCTGTCTCTCTATCTCTCCTTCTGTGTGTGTGTGTGTGTGTGTTAGGTAAATCCCACCTGGCCATAGTTCAGAGGGTGAACAACGAGGGTGAGGGGGACCCCTTCTACGAGGTCCTGGGCATCGTCACCCTGGAGGACATAATCGAGGAAATCATCAAGTCAGAGATCCTGGACGAGACAGACTTGTACAGTAGGTGCCCAAACTATTTACTTTGCGCACATTTTATTGAAATGAAGGGGTATCAATGTTTTCATTTTGAGTAACTTGAACCTGTTACCAGACCAGTACCACTTTATTATCTGCTGTAATGTAAGGTGCTACTGCAAAGGTTTATCTTCCAGGCAATTTACATTGTTTTATTGTTATGTTATGTCCAGTAATGTTTCACCGGCAACTCTGTTTCCCCCATTTTTTTTATTTTACATTGTACACACGTTGTCCATAGGGAAAGAATATAGTTGCTTGAAAATAAATTCCTTTGAGTAACTAAAGTTTATTCACCCTTGTACCTTTTCCTAAAAACAATTCCTCCCCTTTCATCCCCATTCCCCAATTCTTTCTCCCCTCAGCTGACAACAAAACGAAGAAGAAAATCACCCATCGTGAGCGGAAGCAGGATTTCTCAGCCTTCAAGCCCAACGACAGTGAAATGAAGGTTAAAATATCACCTCAGCTTCTGCTGGCAACCCTGCGTTACCTAGCAACAGGCAAGTGTGCACACTGCGTTGCTGCTTGACTTCCCCCAGTGTGCCCTCAGAACCCTGACTGTGGAACGTGTGTGTGTGTGTGTGTGTGTGTGTGTGTGTGTGTGTGTGTGTGTGTGTGTGTGTGTGTGTGTGTGTGTGGTGTGTGTGTGTGTGTGTGTGGAGAGGGCGAGAGTGTGTGTTTGAGTGTGTGTTTGCGACACGTGAATGTGTGTGTGTGGCGACAGTGTGTGTCTGAAACGAGAATGTGTGTTTGTGATGTACACGTGGGTGATTGTCTGAGAGGAGACACTAGGCCTCTGGGGAGCGCGGCAGGGGATGTCTGCACAGACTTTATATGGCTCAGTCTGAAAACATGGCCGACTATTTGCTTGCGTGTCATGTTCTCCGCAGTTGGGAGACTGTAGCATTTAGCTTGGAACACATACCACAATTTGTTTACACTACTTTCACGATGACATCACTTTCAACAGTTTGGCTGATTGCCGGGGTTCTCACAGAAGGCATGTCTACATGCCAGACCTGCATTCACATATGTTTGACATTCTTGATTGAGATGTGCTTGATTGAGCTTGCCTAGGGCAATGGGTTCGAATGGAATAGTCCCCAAAGTGCAAACCCCATTCCATCTGGCACTTCAGGCAGGCTAAAGCAAACAGGCTAAAACAAACAGGCTAAAACAAACAGGCTAAAGCTCAAAGCAGAACATTAGATCCAGATCAATATATGGCTGTGGTGCCAAGTGTTTAAAAGATTTTAAATACTATTAGAAAAATCCCATGGAACGTACAACTGGAACCACCGTGGAATGTCCCAGCTAGCTACCAGTAGTAAGGCACAGGTGATTAAAATATGTTGCATTTGTAGGGGATTTGGTGAGAACTTTGACCTAGCGAGCTGCTAAGCATCGCTTAAAGCTGTGGCCCCGCTGGCCCCTCTAAAGGAACTTTGGCTACCACCGTAGTGTGGTGGAGCAAGCTGCCAACTGAGACACTCTGGTGTCAGGGGCAAGATTGGTTAACCTTTTTTACCTTGACCAATGAGAGTACTGATAGAGTATGGGGAGAATCAGGTTGAGCCTGTGTGCAATACACGTGATTATAGTCAATTTACCGTGGAGACGGTGATAATGAGGTGATATGGTAAATGCAAGAGAGGGAGTGGTTTTTTTTTTTTATTATTATTATTTTTTTTATTTTACCCCTTTTTCTCCCCAATTTCGTGGTATCCAATTGTTTAGTAGCTACTATCTTGTCTCATTGCTACAACTCCCGTACGGGCTCGGGAGAGACGAAGGCTGAATGTCATGCGTCCTCCAATACACAACCCAACCAGCCGTACTGCTTCTTAACACAGCGCGCATCCAACCCGGAAGCCAGCCGCACCAATGCGCCGGAGGAAACACCGTGCACCTGGCCACCTTGGTTAGCGCGCACTGCGCCCGGCCCGCCACAGGAGTCACTGGTGCGCGATGAGACAAGGAGATCCCTACCGACCAATCCCTCCCTAACCCGGACGACACCAGGCCAATTGTGCGTCGCCCCACGGACCTCCCGGTCGCGGCCGGTTACGACAGAGCCTGGGCGCGAACCCAGGGACTCTGATGGCACAGCTGGCGCTGCAGTACAGCGCCCTTAACCACTGCGCCACCCGGGAGGCCCGAGAGGGAGTGTGTTTTTACATGGAATTCTATTGTTGATATGGTATTGTAGGGTATTACATCACAACATCTTGTGTCTTACCACTGCATCTTGTTGTCTTGTACAATGTTGTATTTTGGTCTATATTGGTCAATTTGTTCTTAAATTATCTATCGCTCTCTCTCTCTCTCTCTCTCTCTCTCTAACTCTCTCTCTCCATCGCTCTCTCTGACTCTCTCCCTCTCTCTCTCTGACTCTCTCTCTCCCCCTCTCTCTCTCTCTCTCTCTCTCTCTGACTCTCTCTGACTGTCTCTCCCCCTCTTTCTCTCTCTCTCTCTCTCTCTGACTCTCTCTCTCCCCCTCTCTTTCTCTCTCTCTCTCTCTCTCTCTCTTTCTTTCTCTCTTGCCATCTCTCTCTCTCCATCCATCCCCCTCTCCAGAGGTGGAGTCGTTCGGGCCGGTGCAGATGTCAGAGAAGATCCTGCTGCGTCTGCTCAAACACCCCAACGTGATCCAGGAGCTGAAGTACGACGAGAAAAACAAGAGAGCACCGGAGCACTACCTCTTCCACAGGAACAAGCCTGTGGACTACTTCATACTAATCCTGCAGGTCAGTACCGAGCCACGCCATTGGGCCAGAGGTTAGTACGGGGCCACGCTATTGGGGCACTCACAAACACTGATTTTGCAGATAGCAGATATTTTACTTGCAGTGATTGTGATGCTGTATGTAGTTGTACAATGACAGCAGTGACAAATGTAGAGCGGGGCCACGCTATCGGGCCAGGTCAGTAATGGGCCACACTATCGGGCCAGGTCAGAAATGGGCCACACTATCGGGCCAGGTCAGTAATGGGCCACACTATCGGGCCAGGTCAGAAATGGGCCACACTATCGGGCCAGGTCAGAAATGGGCCACACTATCGGGCCAGGTCAGTAATGGGCCACACTATCGGGCCAGGTCAGAAATGGGCCACACTATCGGGCCAGGTCAGTAATGGCCCACACTATCGGGCCAGGTCAGTAATGGGCCACACTATCGGGCCAGGTCAGTAATGGGCCACACTATCGGGCCAGGTCAGAAATGGGCCACACTATCGGGCCAGGTCAGTAATGGGCCACACTATCGGGCCAGGTCAGAAATGGACCATGCTATTGGGAGACGGTCACTACACTCTTCAGCTGTTGTTACACCTTGCATTAACATGTAGTTGTCATCATCCATCAAGATGGAGATTTGTTGCGTCTACACATGGTAATAAAATGTGTCTGTTATCTGCCCACTACGTCCGTATCGTGACCAGATTCCCTGGTCCCTCCCTCGATGCAAAATTATCCAACCTGACTTGAACCTCCCCTTCCGGTGGTCAGGAAGGTCAAATCACAATCAGTTCACAATGCGTCTTTTGATTGTCTACACCTGTTGACAAATGTGGGCACAATCAGCATGTTGACAAGATCAGGGCAACTGACGCATGTCAGAACCAGGTATAAAAGAGGCTTTAGGGAAAAAAGTGCTATCTAGAACCTAAGCGGTTCTTCAGCTGTCCCTATAGGAGAACCCTTTGCTGAACCCTTTTTGTTTCCAGGTGGAACCCTTTCCACAGAGGGTTCTACCTGAAACCAGAAATAGTTTGTACCTGGAACCAAAAAGGGTTCTCATATGGGGATAGCTAAATAATCTTCTGGAACCCTTTCCCTAAGAGTGTAGGCCAGGAAGGGGATTGGCAGCTATTAAACAAAGCAAGGGGATTTTCCACGAATTATAAACAAGAGTGAGATTTGCCCTCGAGTCAGGGTGGCAACATGAGGGTGATGCAAGTCGGAAGTGATGCTGCAAGTACCTGTTTTAAAGGCCCAGTGCAGTCAAAAAAAATGAATTTTCTGTATTTTATATATATTTCCGCACTATGAGGTTGGAAAAATACAGTGAAATTGTGAAAATGATGATGATGATAATGCCCTTTTAGTGTAAGAGTTGTTTGAAAAGAGGATGGAGTTTTGACCTGACTGGTGACATCATCAGGCGGTAAATGAGTTAATAGCCCAATAAGAAAGAGAGTTCCAAACCTCTCGGCCAATTAACAGCTAGTTTTCAGTTTTCCCCTCCCTGCTCTAACCACTCCCAGACCGTCCAAGCTACATTCATGAGAATTTGTTTCTTTTTGACCATTTTGATTGAAAACAATCACAGTAAGGTACTTACTTGTTGACATGAAGTGATTTTTGTGACTTTGTGGATTGACTTTGTGGATTTAAAAGCCTCAATGCAGACGTTTTTATATCAATATCAAATCACTTCTGGGTAGCAATTAAGTATCATTCTGTAATAGTTTTACATTAAAAACAAAAACACAGCTGTTATTGGCAGAGAGGTTTGAACTCTCTTTGTTATTGGTCTATTAACTTATCCACCGCCTGGTGCTGTAACCAGGCAAGCTGAAACTCCACCCATGCTAAACCCTGCTTGATGAGATGATATTTTCAACCAGTAACTATCAGGAAATAACACGGATCACAGTTTCGTCAGCTGTTGTACAATATGATACAAAACACAGGAAGAACAGAAAGCACTGGGCCTTTAAAAAGAAGGTGAAGTAGATCGTCATCTCACTGCGAAGGAGAGATTTGTCAGAATATTGTTCGAGGTGTGAATTCTGAAATGTTGTTACGCGGTTCAGACTGTAATGCTGCCGAAACAAAAACACATAGTGAATTTACTGTAGCTGATGATCAAACCTCTATACCCCGCAGTACTTCTCAACTGATCTGAGTCTTCTTCAGACTCTTACGCAGAGTGTGTTGTGCTCCTCTGCAGGGGAAGGTGGAGGTGGAGGCAGGGAAGGAAGGGATGAAGTTTGAAGCAGGAGCGTTCTCCTCCTATGGGATGATGGCTCTCACCACCTCTCCGGGTAAGACTTCCTTGTATACCGACGTCTCAATGGCTGTGTCTAAAATGAGGTCCTATAAATATTCACTGCAGTACACAACACTTTTGTCCAGAACCCTACGTCCCTATATAAAACTACTTTACAAAAATACTAAATTGTAGTCTATAGGAACCTACCATGTATATTTCAGATTTCCCCAATTCCCTCCTACCCATCATCCATCGGCAGCTACTGAGACAAGGGCTAGGTCCAGGATGACTGGTTTACAAATTGTAAAGAAACAGTTTATCAGTAACCAAGTGAATTGACTCATATTGAAACAAGGTATGATAAAAAAAAATGTGACGCAGCCTCTGTATTTTCTCAGTTCATTCACAAACTTCCAGTCAGGCGCTAGTAGGATCTCAGAGACACCTGCTGGTGAGAGGGCAGAATTACACCCTCCTCATCAAAAAAAGTTGTCACTGTAGTTTGGTTTATGGAACATAGAGCACATGCTTATGAGATGATGTATTTTGTCATATTTTATCACAGACCCTCTTTCAATGTGCTTGGATGGCACGTTGGTTGTTTTTCAGGACACGGTGTACGATGGTAACGTTATACAATTATTTCATTTGTGGGCTCTGGTGATGGATTTTTCCGTGTGTGTCTCCCCTCTCTGTCGTCCGTCTCTCCTCGCCAGTCCCTCTCTCCCTGTCTCGTACCTTCGTTGTCAGTAGGGCTGAGTCCCTAGCAGGATCTCCAGGTATGGTAGTCCTCTCTTTCCTGTCTGTCTGTCTGCTTGCCTGTCTGTCTGTCAACCTGTCTGTCTGTCTGTCAACCTGTCTGTCTGTCTGCCTGTCTGTCTGTCCGTCCATCCCCCTATCCCTCTATCTCTCCATCTCTCCTCACATCTAATATGCCTCTTCCATCTGTCTATCACCCATTGGGATGAGTGTACACTTCACCTAAGCCTGGTATTTACCGGTATCAAAACTGCATGATGTGTTGTGGACATAGCAATGAATTCTGGACCTGCTGGTCATGAGCTTAAATTCTTTGTGGAATTCTCTTGTGCCACATAGCAAGAATACTTTGAGCATATTGTTTGTTGCATGTTTGTGTATTAATATGCATGTCCTACTTACTCTGTCCTTACGTTTGCTTTGCATATTAAATGTTGTTCTGCATGGACGTTTAACAAGGCAGGACTTAACTATTGTTTTGGGCTCTGAAGGGTGTCTGTTACTGTGTACTGTGCATGTGAATCATCCATTCCTCTGTGTGTGTGTGTGTGTGTGTGCGTGCGTGCGTGCGTGCGTGGTAACCAGTGCCATAACTCAAGCCAGTGAATAGTGTAGTAGGGGCCCCCAGAGTGAGGCATAGCTGCCACTAGAGACAGGCTCCACCCCTCTAGCCCCTTAACCCTCTGACTCCATAAACAAGGCTATGAGTTACAGCCCCCCGCAGGGCCACTGACTGCAGCATGCACACAAGCTGCAAGCACACACACACATTCTGAAAACATAAACACACACACACACACACACACACACGGCTCAAGCCTCTGATCCACCCTATATTTACTAAATTCCCTCCTCCTTCTTTTCCCCCTTGTCCCACTCCACCCTCTTCCACTCCATCCACTCCTCCATCCCCTACCGTCCCCCGTCGGCCCCCGAGAAAGTAGAGTACTAATCTCCCAGGGTTCACTGGGCCTTGGACTACTGCGTGGGTCTGGGGACCACATCCAAACCCAGGATTACATACATTCCAGCCAGAGTAGTGAGCATTAACGCCCCAGTCCTCTGCAAGCCCACCTCTTTTCCACTTTGTTGTGTGGTTTTCCTCTCGTCTGCTTTTTAAGGAGTGGAAAACATAAGCTGAGTTTAATTAAAATAAAGAGAAAAGTATTCTAATTTGAGAAGTGGGGAAAAAAGCGGCATCACTCTAGACCACCGACTCAAAACCTGTGAAGCAAAGCCCACCCCCCCTAATGGGAGGACTTAAAATATATATTAGATTTCCATACATTGCACCAAGGATTCTTGGCCTATATGTTACCTAATCATTCAATTAAAGAAATAGCTTCTCATTCTGTGTAGAATTCAGTAAATAGATGATGCACAATCAGGTTGTGTAGATGGAGATTAGATGACAAACATAAATCATACACAGCTATGGCTAGGTACAGCAGTACAGCTATAACTGATTGTGGATTCCATATACAGTGTCTGTGTGACATGTTCTGCTTTTACTCTGTTCTCTATTCTGTTCTCAGATCAGGGCTGGGGTCAATTCCATTTCAATTCCAGGTCTCTTCAATGCTTTTCAATGAGGAAAATGTAGAATTGGATATTGGAATTTGGTTTACGTTCTGAATCGACTTTTATAGACATGGGATCGACCCCAACCCCAGATGTGTATTTACTGTGAACAGAAGCCGAAAACTTCTATTCTTCTCTATCCTGTGCAGAGAACAAGTCCCCCCCGCGGCCGTTTGGCCTGAACCACTCAGACTCCCTGAACCGGAGTGACCGCATCGATGCCATCACACCCACGCTGGGGAGCAGTAACAACCAGCTGAACGCCTTCCTACAGATATACATGCCAGACTACTCTGTCAGGGCTGTGTCTGACCTGCAGTACATCAAGGTGAGAGGATAGTCAGGATTCACACACACACACACACACACACACACACAACAGATACAGTTGAAATCAGAAGATTACATACACCTTAGCTAAATACATTTAAACTCAGTTTTTCACAATTTCTGACATTTAATCCAAGTAAAAATTCCCTGTCTTAGGTCAGTTAGGATCACCACTTTATTTTAAGAATGTGAAATGTCAGAATAATAGTAGAGAGAATGATTTCATCCAGCTTTTATTTGTTTCACCACATTCCCAGTGGGTCAGAAGTTTACATACACACAATTAGTATTTGGTAGCATTGCCTTTAAATTGTTTAACTTGGGTCAAATGTTTCGGGTAGCCTTCCACAAGCTTCCCACAATAAGTTGGGTGAATTTTGGTCCATTGCTCCTGACAGAGCTGGTGGAACTGAGTCATATTTGCAGGCCTCCTTGCTTGCACACACTTTTTCAGTTCTGCCCACAAATGTTATATAGGATTAAGGTCAGGGCTTTGTGATGGCCACTCCAATACTTTGTCGTCCTTAAGCCATTTTGCCACAACTTTGGAAGTATGCTTGAGGTCATTGTCCATTTGGAAGACACATTTGCGACCAAGCTTTAACTTCCTGACTGATGTCTTGAGATGTTGCTTCAATATATCCACATCATTTCCCATCCTCATGATGCCATCCATTTTGTGAAGTGCACCAGTCCCTCCTGCAGCAAAGCACCCCCACAACATGATGCTGCCACCCCCGTGCTTCACGGTTGGGATGGTGTTCTTTGGCTTGCAAGCCTCCCCCTTTTTCCCCAAAACATAAAGATGGTCATTTTGGCCAAACAGTTCTATTTTTGTTTCATCAGACCAGAGGACATTTCTCCAAAAAGTACGATCTTTGTCCCCATGTGCAGTTGCAAACCGTAATATGGCTTTTTATGGCGGTTTTGGAACAGTGGCTTCTTCCTTGCTGAGTGGCCTTTCAGGTTATGTCGATATAGAACTCGTTTTACTGTGGATATAGATACTTTTGTACCTTTTTCCTCCAGCATCTTCACAGGGTCCTTTGCTGTTGTTCTGGGATTGATTTGCACTTTTCGCACCAAAGTACGTTCATCTCTAGGAGACAGAACGCATCTCCTTCCTGAGCGGTATGATGGCTGCGTGGTCCCATGGTGTTTATACTTGTGTACTATTGTTTGTACAGATGAACATGGTACCTTCAGGCATTTGGAAATTGCTCCCAAGGATGACTTGTGGATGTCTAGAATTGTTTTTCTGAGGTCTTGGCTGATTTATTTTCATCTTCCCATGATGTCAAGCAAAGAGGCACTGAGTTTGAAGGTAGGCCTTGAAATATATCCACAGGTACACCTCCAATTGACTCAAATTATGTCAATTAGCCTATCAGAAGCTTCTAAAGCCATGACATCATTTTCTGGAATTTTCCAAGCTGTTTAAAGGCACAGTCAACTTAGTGTATGTAAACTTTTGACCCACTGGAATTGTGATACAGTGAATTATAAGTGAAATAATCTGTCTGTTAACAATTGTTGGAAAAATGACTTGTGTCATGCACAAAGTAGATGTCCTAAACTATAGTTTGTTAACAAGAAATGTGTGAAGTGATTAAAAAATTAGTTTAATGACTCCAACCTAAGTGTATGTAAACTTCCGACTTCAATTGTAGACATGCCTGACTACTCTGTTATGGCTGTCGGACCTGCAGTATTTCAAGGAGTGTCTATACACACTTCTACACACACGTTTGCACGCACATACTGTACACACACACACATTTGTGACCTACCGCCTTGATTCGGTCTTAAGTAGCAAAATTTGAAATGGTGTTTTTTACATTGGATGAAAGCAGAGACTCAGAGCTACATAATGGTATATCATACACTGCATTTGAGGAACAATGGGAAAGTCATTTTGCTTTGACAGTTGATAAACTGGTAAATTCACTTTTGAGAAAATCGCCTTTGAATGTTTTGGTACCTACTAGAGAGCTCTTCTTTGTCTACACCCATTCAGCACCCTTTTAAGCTTTAGCTCCACCAATCTCTTTATCTGAGCGTTTTGTCCTAACAACAGCAGTCAAGCACCCAAGATAACTGGTTAACAGTTGTCGCAGTGACATTCTATTAAATCAGACACTTGCATAGTGGAGTCTTTTGTTAAGACATGTAGCTAGCTAAACAATGAACCATAATCCCAACTCATGACGTTACTACCTTGCATGAATCTGCAGGTAGCTAACCAACCAGGTTCAATGTTAGCTAGCTAACATTAGGCTATAACTAGCCAAGAAAATGGCTCTGAGATACAAATAATACGATCATACTCGTAATGTTAGGTAGCGAGCCAGCCAGCTAATGTTAGCTAACAGTACACTTTAACTTGAAATGAAAAAAACTGTCAAAATTAGAAATGTGTAATATCTGAAAATGTAGCTAGCTAAACTATCTTACCTGTATACATCATGGTTGGACTCTTCTCCCTGTCACAGATGCCATGGTTGCCCTTAGTTTGAAGATGTAATCCGGAGACCGGTGTTTCTCCATCTCCTTAGCTACCATACTCTAATTCCAATGATTTCAAAACTCAGTCTTTCAGAAAGTGGAGAGCAACACTTTTGCAGTTCTACTAAGCAATCTTTTTTTTTAAAGCAGTGTTAGACAGGATTACCTACCGATACTGACCAGCTCAAATAGACAGAAGTGTGCTACATGGCAGACCAATCCAAATTAATCTCCCGGCATGTCCAGCCCACTCATTATCTCAGCCAATCATGGCTAGCGGGAAGGTTGCTGTGTTTTTCTGTGGCTAAACCAACTAGGCTCGCAATTTAACAATTGTATTCGTTTTTACAGATGACATACAGGTCTGTTATTAAGGCACATGAAAGTTCACATGTTCCAGAAGGCATTTCTTCCAAAAAAAACAACCACATTTTGATTAAAAAAAATATATATTTTGTTCAAATGACTGACCTGTGAAGTAGTGACCCGCGACATACGCCTAGTTTCCTGAAACGGGTCACATTTGTGTGTCGCTTGTATAACAGTGAAGGTTGAGGTTGAATTGGCTGGCATAGGATCTGTCCAAGTGGGAGGATGTAGATTATGAAAAATAGGGGGCCTAGCATGGAGCCCAGAGGCACACCCTGTGTGAGTTTAGTGAGATATATGTGTCCAGTTGGTGAAACATGATTGAAACCTGGAGAAAGTGGATAAGAATGTTCTATTGGAAATGTAGCTATGCTATCATTCAAGATGATCATGTAGATATCCACATCTGCCAGTTCAACTGATGCCCAGGGATGCTATTTAATATACTGTAATATCATATAACCTGATATCATGTAACTGTATTATCCTCCCGCAGGTGACCCGTCAGCAGTACCAGAACGCCCTGATGGCGTCGCGCATGGATAAGACGCCCCAGTCGATGGACAGCGAGTTCACCAAGATCGAATTGACTCTGACCACTGAGCTCCACGATGGTGGAGGGGGAGGCGTGCTGGAGACGCCAGCTATGGCCCACCACGAGACAGTCGGCCTGCTCAACCTCAACACACAGCCCCAGAACTGTCTGGCCCACAGGGTCAACCACACTGCACACAATGAGGGACCCATCTAGCCCACACTGGGGTGGTGGGGACAGGGGAGAGGAGGGAGGATGGGTCTGGGGAGAGGGGACAGGGGGAGATGAGGCAGGATGGGTCTGGGGACAGGGGGAGAGGAGGGAGGGAGGATGGATCTGGGGACAGGGGGAGAGGAGGGAGGATGGATCTGGGGACAGGGGGAGAGGAGGGGTCTGGGCACATGGGGAGAGGAGGGAGGATGTATCTGGGGACAGGGGAAGAGGAGGGAGGATGGGTCTGGGGACAGGGGGAGAGGAGGGAGGATGGATCTGGGGACAGGGGGAGAGGAGGGAGGATGGGTCTGGGGAGAGGAGGGGTCTGGGGACAGGGGGAGAGAAGGGAGTATGGGTCTGGGGACAGGGGAAGAGGAGGGAGGATGGGTCTGGGGACAGGGGGAGAGGAGGGAGGATGTGTCTGGGGAGAGGAGGGGTCTGGGGACAGGGGGAGAGGAGGGAGGATGGATCTGGGGATGGGGAGAGGAGAGAGGATGGGTCTGGGGACAGGGGGAGAGGAGGGGTCTGGGGACAGGGGGAGAGGGCGAGAGGTAGTGAGGAGAGATGGTGTTAGTACCCTCTGGGCCAGGGCCTGGGCCTAATCCCCCGACATCCAAGGACCTCTAACCCCTACCCATCACCCCCTTATGGATTGAAGACCCTGGAGGAATTGAGGGGAATGACCTCCAACCCCTACCCACCACCCCCTTATGGATTGAAGACCCTGGAGGAATTGAGGGGAAGGACCTCTAACCCCTACCCACCACCCCCTTATGGATTGAAGACCCTGGAGGAATTGAGGGGAAGGACCTCCAACCCTTACCCACCACCCACTTATGGATGGAAGACCCTGGAGGATTTGAGGGGAGGGACCTCTAACCCTTACCCACCACCCACTTGTGGATGAAGACCCTGGAGGAATTGAGGGGAAGGGGGCTACGGATATGTGTGTACTGAGCCCCAGCCTGAACCTCTACTCTCTACCCTCCACCACCCCTGTCTGATTCCACAGCCTGGAACAGAATATCCTTTGGGGTAGTGGGGAAGGAGGCTAAAGGGATAGCACTCTGGGCCCTCACCCACATCACACACCTCTAGAAGACCCTGTTAGGGTGGGCTTGGACCGTCCTCGGCCAATCCATCCGCTTAAATACCCGGGAACCTGGTATTCCAGTAGCTCGGAAAGATGGACAACAGTGTGCATGCCCCCCACCCCATTCCCCTGTCCACACACAAACACTTACACATAAGTATACACACTTTCCAGTCTGTTCTTGTTCAGGGATTGGCAGTGGACTGTAGTACTACTTTAGTACTACTGTAGTACCTCTAGTACTACTACAACGAAGGACTCAAATGCACGCAGACAAAAAGGTTAGTCAAAGACTGTACCAAATACCGCTTTGAAGGAAACCATGGAACCATGAACCAAGAATGTTTTTGTGCATTTATTTATTATATATATATGTGTGTGT
The DNA here is from genome assembly GCF_013265735.2 of Oncorhynchus mykiss. NCBI lineage: Eukaryota > Metazoa > Chordata > Actinopteri > Salmoniformes > Salmonidae > Oncorhynchus > Oncorhynchus mykiss. The sequence goes on along the minus strand of NC_048581.1, from coordinate 23,231,622 downwards.
ATATATGTATGTGTGGAGAAGATATGACATATACCGGCGCACAAACATGCATGGGCATGAAGATGTTTGTGTGTGTATATGTGATATTGAAATACATGCTACATATATTTATATATATATATATATACTCATACAAGTACCAGTCCAAAGTTTGGACACACCTACTCATTCAAGGGTTTATCTTTATTTTTACTATTTTATGAAATATATTTTGATTCGTTTAACACATTTTTTGGTTACTACATGATTCCATTTCATAGTTGTGATGTCTTCACTATTATTATACAATGTAGAAAATAGTGAAAATAAAGAAAAACCCTTGAATGAGTAGGCGTGTCTAAACTTTGGACTGGTACTGTACATCCATGTATATGAGTTGGTGAGGGTATTTTAAAGATATGTATATTACAGATGTTGTTATTTTCACTATGCTTCTCAATCAGGATAACGGTACCGTATCTTTTCACCTTCTTAAAATCACACGATTGCCTTTAAAACAAAAAATCATCTTAATTATTTTTAACAAAGTGCAATGGGGGAAAAAACAGTATATTTAGGAGATGATTATGACTTTTTAAAAATCACTTTATTGTAAATTGAGACAGAGATATTTGTATGTTTGTATGAACCGTATGTATGTGTGTGTCTTGGTTCAAAGATGCTGAGTTGCAACCGTCCACAAGCAAAAACCCGTCCGTCCCTAAAGCCAGTTTCTTTCTCCTATTACGGCCCATGTACGATCAGAAGCCCTTTGACCTCATTATATCGCTGTTTGATATGGAGGTTATCCAGACTTAAGTTAACAGACTTAAAGCAGACTTAATAATAGAATCCAGACAAGTCTTACGACTGTGGTTCAGGATGGATTGACATTGAAAAGTGCTAACTTGGCACTAATGAACGCATGTGTCTTTTATTATTCATAATCAAACGTGATCATTGGCCAGTATTAATGACCTCATCTAACATGTTGAGCATCATGAACGTCACAAAAGCAACCTCGACATTAAACGATTGTCCATGAATGACCCTCCTTGTATGGCACAGCACTCTCCTTTCCACTGTGTGTGTGTGTTGTGTGGCATGTTAAAGTATGTTCAGTCGCCTTCAGCTCATGTTGAGCTTAGAGTGTAAGCTTTATTCAATCAAACTCTTTAACTGGGTTTTGGGGTTAAAGGCAGACTATGCATTATGAAGTACACAGAGTGTACAAAACATTAGGAACACCTTCCAGTCATTTGGAGTTGCACCTTCCCTTTTTCCCTCGGAACAGCCTCAATTTATCGGGGCATGGACTCTACAAGGTGTCGAAAGCATTCCACAGGGGATGCTGACCCATGTTGATTCCAATGCCTCCCACAGTTGTGTCAAGTTGGCTGGATGTCCTCTGGATGGTGGACCATTCTTGATACACACGGGAAACTGTTGAGTGTGAAAAACCCAGCAGTGTTGCAGTTCTTGACACAAACCAGTGCGCCTGGCACCTACTACCATACCCCATTCAAAGGTACTTAATCTTTTGAGTTGCCCATTCACCCTCTGAATGGCACACAGACACAATCAATGTCTCAGTTATCTCAAGGCTTAAAAATCATTATTTAACTTGTCTCCTCCCCTTCATCTACACTGATTGAAGTGGATTTAACAAGTGACATCAATAAGGGATCATAGCTTTCACCTGGATTCACCTGGTCAGTCTATGTCATGGAAAGAGCAGGTGTTCTTAATGTTTTGTCCACTCTGTGTGTAGCACAAACAGTGTGGCAACATCCTGCTTAAATAAATTGACACCAACAAAACTGAAATTGACTATTGCATTGTGGGAGGGTGCAAAATCAGAAGAGCCAATAGTTGGGAGCCTTGGCAGATTCAAATGTTCTTGTTGTTGTCAGTAAGCAGGATGTCGCCCCGCTGTGAATGATGTCATTTTTTGGAGTGTACCTTTGAGATTAAGGTACCATTCTTCTTGCAGTGTGAGAATGTAATGAAAAACAATGTTTACTGTGTGAAACAAAAAATAATAATGCTTCAAACATGCTCTCTTTCAGTGCAAGAAGAATGTTTTTTCCCCCAACAATGCCCCAATCATCTGGTTAGCGAGTTTAATCGAATAGTGTGGGCTTGAACTGAAACCTTTTTTTAATTGAACCTTTATTTAACTAGGCAAGTCGGTTAAGAACAAATTCTTATTTACAATGAAGGCCTAGGAACAGTGCCTTGTTCAGGGGCAGCACGACAGATTTTTACCTTGTCAGCTCGGGGATTTGATCCAGCAACCTTTCAGTTACTGGCCCAATGCTCTAACCACTACCTGTCAGCCCAAGCTTGTTGATGTTTTACACCCTTTAACTTGGTCACATGGTCACTGTTGGAGATGAACAGAAACGGTTGTTTTTCTGTGACTGACTGATCTTTTTTGTAAGGCTCAAGTTCATGCCAACTTAAAACACTTTAAAGTGAGACAAAATTGCCAAATTAAACACTTAAGTGCTTGTTTTCACATGCTAGTTTTGCACCTTTGTAGTCTAATAATAATTCATTGAATGACCATGTGCCACTGAAGCTAAAAAACTATTATTATTAGAATTATTTATTGTAAGAGGAAAACTTTCCCTTCGATGGTTATTATAGATGCTAGTTCTTTGAATTGTGATGACTTGAATCATAGCAACGCATAGTTTGGGGGAAATTGAGGAAAATATGAAATCTCACCGTTGATGTACTGTATTGAATGTACGCAATTACAGTATTAGAACTACTAATGTGTTTTCTGTATCTTAGCCACACATATGTTGTGTATTTCTTATCACAATTCTCCTATAAGCCTGTAAATGTCATGTTGTCTTGTCTCTGTCCTTTCCCTTCACCCTGTCTCCCTCTGCTGGTCGTGTTAGGTTACCTTTTCTCCCCCGCTTTCCCCCAGCTGTCCCTTGTCTCCTCTAACTACCCATTCACCCCGTTCCCCACCTGTTCCCTTTTGTCCCTCTGATTAGGTCCCTATATCTCTCTCTGTTTCTGCTCCTGTCCTTGTCGGATTCTTGTTTGTTTGTGTCATTCATGCCTGAACCAGACTGTCGTCATGCTTGCTGTAACCTTGTCCTGTCCTGTCGGAATCTGCCGGTCCATCTGAGCCTACCTATGTTTGGTAATTAAAGAAGCTCTGTTTAAGTTGATTCGCTTTTGGGTCCTCATTCACGCACCGTAACAGAAGAATCCGACCAAGAATGGACCCAGCGACTTCGGATCCTCTCCACTCAGCCGTCGAGATCCAGGGAGCGATGCTAGGCAGACACAAGCAGGAATTGTCTGCTGCTCGACATGCCGTTGAGACCCTGGCCACCCAAGTCTCCAACCTCACAGAACAGGTTCACCATCTCCGCCTCGATCCACCGGCCACTTCCAGGGCTTTCGAATCTCCGGAGCCCAGAATCAATAACCCGCCGTGTTACTCTGGGGAGCCCACTGAATGCCGCTCGTTCCTCACCCAGTGTGATATTGTGTTTTCTCTCCAGCCCAACACTTACTCCAGGAGCACTGCTCGTGTCGCCTACGTCATATCTCTCCTTATTGGACGGGCTCGTGAGTGGGGCACGGCAATCTGGGAGGCAAGGGCTGAGTGTACTAACCAGTATCAAGACTTTAAGGAGGAGATGATACGGGTTTTTGATCGATCTGTTTTTGGGGAGGAGGCTTCCAGGGCCCTGTCTTCCCTATGTCAAGGCAATCGATCCATAACAGACTACTCTATTGAGTTTCGCACTCTTGCTGTCTCCAGTGGCTGGAACGAGCCGGCCTTGCTCGCTCGTCTTCTGGAGGGTTTCCGCGCAGAGGTAAAGGATGAGATTCTCTCCCGGGAGGTTCCTTCCAGCGTGGATTCCTTGATTGAACTCGCTATTCGCATTGAGCGACGGGTTGATCTTCGTCACCGAGCTCGTGGAAAGGAGCTCGCGCTCTCCGTCGCCTCCCTCTCCGCATCACTACCATCTTCCTCTGCCGGCTCGGGTGCTGAGCCCATGCAGCTGGGAGGTATCCGCATCTCGACTGAGGAGAGGGAACGGAGAATCACCAACCGCCTCTGTCTCTATTGCGGTTCCGCTGGTCATTTTGTCACTTCATGTCCAGTAAAAGGCCAGAGCTCGTCAGTAAGCGGAGGGCTACTGGTGAGCGCTACTACTCCTGTCTCTCCTTCAAGATCCTGCACTACCTTGTCGGTCCATCTACGCTGGACCGGTTCGTCAGCTTCCTGCAGTGCCTTAATAGACTCTGGGGCGGAGGGCTGTTTTATGGACGAGACCTGGGCTCGGGAACATGACATTCCTCTCAGACAGTTAAAGGAGCCCACGGCCTTGTTCGCCCTGGATGGTAGTCCTCTCCCCAGGATTCAGCGTGAGACGCTACCTTTAACCCTCACTGTTTCTGGTAATCATAGTGAAACCATTTCTTTTTTAATTTTTCGTTCACCTTTTACACCTGTTGTTTTGGGCCATCCCTGGCTAGTTTGTCATAATCCTTCCATTAATTGGTCTAGTAATTCTATCCTCTCCTGGAACGTCTCTTGTCATGTTAAATGTTTAATGTCTGCTATCCCTCCTGTTTCCTCTGTCTCTTCTTCACAGGAGGAGCCTGGTGATTTGACAGGGGTGCCGGAGGAATATCACGATCTGCGCACGGTGTTCAGTCGGTCCAGGGCCACCTCTCTTCCTCCACACCGGTCGTATGATTGTAGTATTGATCTCCTTCCGGGAACCACCCCCCCCCGGGGTAGACTATACTCTCTGTCGGCTCCCGAACGTAAGGCTCTCGAAGATTATTTGTCTGTAGCTCTTGACGCCGGTACCATAGTCCCCTCCTCCTCTCCCGCCGGAGCGGGGTTTTTTTTTGTCAAGAAGAAGGACGGGTCTCTGCGCCCCTGCATAGATTATCGAGGGCTGAATGACATAACAGTGAAGAATCGTTATCCGCTTCCTCTTATGTCTTCAGCCTTCGAGATCCTGCAGGGAGCCAGGTTTTTCACTAAGTTGGACCTTCGTAACGCTTACCATCTCGTGCGCATCAGGGAGGGGGACGAGTGGAAGACGGCGTTTAACACTCCGTTAGGGCACTTTGAATACCGGGTTCTTCCTTTCGGCCTCGCTAACGCTCCAGCTGTCTTTCAGGCATTAGTCAATGATGTCCTGAGAGACATGCTGAACATCTTTGTTTTCGTTTACCTTGACGATATCCTGATTTTTTCACCGTCACTCCAGATTCATGTTCAGCACGTTCGACGTGTCCTCCAGCGCCTTTTAGAGAATTGTCTTTTTGTGAAGGCTGAGAAGTGCACTTTTCATGCCTCCTCCGTCACATTTCTCGGTTCTGTTATTTCCGCTGAAGGCATTAAGATGGATCCCGCTAAGGTCCAAGCTGTCATTGATTGGCCCGTCCCTAAGTCACGCGTCGAGCTGCAGTGCTTTCTCGGCTTCGCGAACTTCTATCGTCGTTTCATCCGTAATTTCGGTCAGGTGGCAGCTCCTCTCACAGCCCTTACTTCTGTCAAGACGTGCTTTAAGTGGTCCGTTTCCGCCCAGGGAGCTTTTGATCTCCTCAAGAATCGTTTTACATCCGCTCCTATCCTTGTTACACCTGACGTCTCTAGACAGTTCGTTGTCGAGGTTGACGCGTCAGAGGTGGGAGTGGGAGCCATCCTTTCTCAGCGCTCCCTCTCTGACGACAAGGTCCACCCATGCGCGTATTTTTCTCATCGCCTGTCGCCGTCGGAACGTAACTATGATGTGGGTAACCGCGAACTGCTCGCCATCCGGTTAGCCCTAGGCGAATGGCGACAGTGGTTGGAGGGGGCGACCGTTCCTTTTGTCGTTTGGACTGACCATAGGAACCTTGAGTACATCCGTTCTGCCAAACGACTTAATGCGCGTCAGGCGCGTTGGGCGCTGTTTTTCGCTCGTTTCGAGTTCGTGATTTCTTATCGTCCGGGCTCTAAGAACACCAAGCCTGATGCTTTGTCTCGTCTCTTCAGTTCTTCAGTAGCCTCCACTGACCCCGAGGGGATTCTCCCTGAGGGGCGTGTTGTCGGGTTGACTGTCTGGGGAATTGAGAGGCAGGTAAAGCAAGCACTCACTCAAACTCCGTCGCCGCGCGCTTGTCCTAGGAACCTTCTTTTCGTTCCCGTTCCTACTCGTCTGGCCGTTCTTCAGTGGGCTCACTCTGCCAAGTTAGCCGGCCACCCTGGCGTTCGGGGTACGCTTGCTTCCATTCGCCAGCGTTTCTGGTGGCCCACCCGGGAGCATGACACGCGTCGTTTCGTGGCTGCTTGTTCGGTCTGCGCGCAGACTAAGTCCGGTAACTCTCCTCCTGCCGGCCGTCTCAGGCCGCTTCCTATTCCCTCTCGACCGTGGTCTCACATCGCCTTAGATTTTGTCACCGGACTGCCTTCGTCAGCGGGGAAGACTGTTATTCTTACGGTTGTCGATAGGTTCTCTAAGGCGGCTCATTTCATTCCCCTTGCTAAGCTTCCTTCTGCTAAAGAGACGGCACAAATCATCATCGAGAATGTTTTCAGAATTCATGGCCTTCCGTCAGACGTCGTTTCGGACAGAGGTCCGCAATTCACGTCTCAATTTTGGAGGGAGTTTTGCCGTTTGATTGGGGCTTCCGTCAGTCTCTCTTCCGGCTTTCACCCCCAGTCTAACGGTCAAGCAGAACGGGCCAATCAGACTATTGGTCGCATCTTACGCAGTCTTTCTTTTCGCAACCCTGCGTCTTGGTCAGAACAGCTCCCCTGGGCAGAATACGCCCACAACTCGCTTCCTTCGTCTGCGACCGGGCTGTCTCCTTTTCAGAGTAGCCTCGGGTACCAGCCTCCGTTGTTCTCATCTCAGTTCGCCGAGTCCAGCGTCCCCTCCGCTCAGGCTTTTGTCCAACGTTGCGAGCGCACCTGGAAGAGGGTCAGGTCTGCACTTTGCCGTTATAGGGCGCAGACTGTGAGAGCTGCTAATAAGCGTAGAACTAAGAGCCCTAGGTATTGTCGCGGTCAGAGAGTTTGGCTCTCCACTCAGAACCTTCCCCTTAAGACGGCTTCTCGCAAGTTGACCCCGCGGTTCATTGGTCCATTCCGTATCTCTCAGGTCATTAATCCTGTCGCAGTGCGACTTCTTCTTCCGCGATATCTTCGTCGCGTCCACCCTGTCTTCCATGTCTCCTGTGTTAAGCCCGTTCTTCGCGCCCCCGCTCGTCTTCCCCCCCCCCCCCCCCCATCCTTGTCGAGGGCGCACCTATCTACAGGGTCCGTAAGATCTTGGACATGCGTCCTCGGGGCCGTGGTCATCAGTACCTAGTTGACTGGGAGGGGTACGGTCCTGAGGAGAGGAGTTGGGTTCCCTCTCGGGACGTGCTGGACCGTGCGCTGATTGATGATTTCCTCCGTGGCCGCCAGGTTTCCTCCTCGAGTGCGCCAGGAGGCGCTCGGTGAGTGGGGGGGTACTGTCATGTTGTCTTGTCTCTGTCCTTTCCCTTCACCCTGTCTCCCTCTGCTGGTCGTGTTAGGTTACCTTTTCTCCCCCGCTTTCCCCCAGCTGTCCCTTGTCTCCTCTAACTACCCATTCACCCCGTTCCCCACCTGTTCCCTTTTGTCCCTCTGATTAGGTCCCTATATCTCTCTCTGTTTCTGCTCCTGTCCTTGTCGGATTCTTGTTTGTTTGTGTCATTCATGCCTGAACCAGACTGTCGTCATGCTTGCTGTAACCTTGTCCTGTCCTGTCGGAATCTGCCGGTCCATCTGAGCCTACCTATGTTTGGTAATTAAAGAAGCTCTGTTTAAGTTGATTCGCTTTTGGGTCCTCATTCACGCACCGTAACAGTAAACAAATGATTCTCTGTTTTTCTTTGTGGTGGACCATTCTATATTTTGTTATCATTTGTCTCTTGGGAAATATGTATGAAGAACCAAGCCAGGGTTGGGGTGTAATGTACAAGGCGTATGCCTTCTGTTGAGTATATTAACTTCAAGTGTAAACTTATTTCTAGGGTAATGTAATGTTGAGTTGACTTTTTCTTTGTATCCGTTTGTATATAAATGGTTTTATATGAATCAAAGCTGAACTTAAAGTAGAAGTCCAAAAATAACACTCCTATCCTAAATCCCTGTAGACGCAGCATCTTAACGTAAAGCATGTTGACGCAGTTTGTAGTCATCCTAGACAGTTGTAATACCTGCTCGCTAAAGCAAAGATATTCATTGCAGAATGTAGCTCCAAATACTATGGGCATGCAATTGTAACTTTTGACCACTGGTGGTCGCCATTTCTCTTCGTGTCACAGTATTCCCAATTTACTGTGAGCATAAACAACTTTTTAAAAAACACATGGGGTTGGCAACCTTCCCACATACACCAAGGGGCTTCCGTTTTAAAATGACCAGATTAATAACACTGACCAGATATTGTTGTTTTTGTTGTTTTACTTGTGAGTGTTCCTATGCATCAGGTGAACTCTGCTCTGCAAGGACAATCATTCCAGAGATAAGTGACGATGATGATGATATAACAAGACTGTATTTGTACTTTACCATCTATACTTTGATCACTGCTGTATTTAATACACTTATACGAGAAAAAAAGAGGTATCTCCTTCAAAATAAAAGTCCTTCACGTGCAGATGAGGGTTTTTCACATGTTCATGTCAGAATTTTGAAAATAACATATATGACTATCCAACGTAGTCTTGTGTTGTTTTTTTGAGCCTGGTTGTGACCTATATCTTGACCCATGTGGTCTTTACCCCTGCTTCTTGAACATTCACAGGAAAAGAAACACCTGAAAAAAGAGATCCCTCTCACTTTCTATTGCTCTCTCTCTCTTCCCCCTCTTTCTCTGGGGACTTTCTCCACTCTAAAGATAAGACACACATCACCAATGAACGACTACAGTATTTGTCAAGACACTTTTAGATCCGCTGAAAAATACTTCACTCCATTCTATCATTATATGAGTCATATCGGACCACGTTTATCCTCATGCTGCTATGTATATGTGCCTGTCCACATGTTTGATACTCAACACAGCAAAAGCATTCCCATATTCTGCTCTGGTTGGTGTTGGTGGTACAATAAAAAGTGAATTATTAACAGAAAGAGTGTTAGTGATGGAATATGTTATTTTTCCCCTCAACACAAAGGTGCTCAGATTAAAGAGAGGCAGTTCAGAACATTGAACGGAGTCAATTTCAAGGACAGAATGATCTATTGCAAAGATGATTTACCCTTCTGTTAAAATGACATTTTCAGTCGCTGGTTTGTCTTGTTTTATCTTCCTGAAAAGTATTGAAGGCTGGAAAAACGTAACCGTTTCCCAAAAAAATACTCAAAATGCCTTTGAAAAAAAAAGTCATCCCAAGTCTGTTTCAAATATTTCCATGTTTTAATTGACCTGCTATTCTTGATTTGTGTTAAAAACCATTGCTGCAGAGCATTGCTGCATTATAAGCAAAAGTTGCTGAGTCCAAAAAAATGCAGCTGATGCTGCTGAAATATTACCCCTTGACCTTGCATGTTAGCGTACACGGATCTGCCAAACGCATTGACGGGGTTGTGGACATTTAACCCTCGGATCAAAGCATTAGGACATTTACATGTATTCATGACTTTTTTCCACTATACTGTATACATTTCCCGTTGTGTAGCCTAAGTACATCTGTTAACTGTAACCACACAGATGTTTGTGTTGTAGTAAGTCTCAATGTACTCACAGTATGTAATAGAAATGCCATCAGTTTTTAAATGTTATTACATAGTGAAACATGAATGGGGATTTGGTGCTTGCTCAGGAACAAAAAAAAGATTGGATATGTTTGATTGTGTAGTTAAATATAATTGTAAAATCTGGGACGTTTATATCTTCCAACTTTGACAGGACTTCTATTCTTGAATCATGTTTTGAGTTGCCTTTTGGACACCCAAATGTCAACCCTTTTAAACTGTGAGGGCGAGGTGAAATGACAAATGTAATTCCCCGCCATTTGTATGATGTTTTGTCACCAGAGGGATGGGAGAGGAGAATTCTAGGCCCTGAAGTTCATTAGATATAAAAAGCTATGCAAGCAATATATTTTCATTCACAATTAATAGTAGTACATTCACTTTAACACATTACTGGATATATTAAGTCATTTCTGTGTGCAAGAATTTTTATGTATGATTATAAGAATTATACTTGCATACAATCAAATACTTGTTTGACTTAAACATTTGAAAACTATAGTTTTGCAAGAAGAACAAGAAGCAACAGGAGACCCAGTGACTTATTATGGAAAATTAGCTTTTATTGTACATATAAATGTCGTTTCCCCAATGGACACATTATATAATAATTCTGGAAACAAAACGCTCTGAGGAACATCCAAGAAAATGCACGAAACAAAATAAGCGAATGCGTGAATAGTTGTCACGCTCGGTCTGCAATTGTTGACATTTTGTATAAATGGAAAAATTGTATAAATGGATGGTGGCATTAACCTGTCCGGCATGTTTAGCTCGCTCAGACATACTCACTGAAGCTGTGATTGTTTTTTTTTTTTTAACTGTGTCTGAAACCAGACAAAATGCACCAAAAAAAAGAAAAATAAAGAATTGAAGGAACATTTCTTCCACATGTAAATGCATATATTATATTCAATGTTGTAAACTAAGAATCTGAAAACACTGGTTAGAAAAAACAAATACAAACAGTAAAACCAAGGTGTTGTTGAAAAAGGTGCCATTTCTGATGCAAGGTAAATACATGCTCTTCAACATCGCCTATTGTTCAGCATACCGGTCTGCAAGGCTATTATTACTATTATTATTATTATTATTATTAAGTGTACAATTGTTACCACACAGATGACCTTCTAGAACTTGTGTGGCCAGACGGACATGTTTTCTTTTCGTTCCACATATCAGTTGTAGCCCTACAGTTATCAAACTTTGACGTAAGCCATTTGCTTACACTGGCCAGCCTTTTAGTAAGTTACTTTACACGTATAATGCACTGTACTGCGCCATTGCATAGAAAATAAATGTATTGTAAAGTGTTTTGACAGAAAAGGACTTCAAATTTCCCTCCCAACGACCAAGCTTTATTATGAATTCTTCAGTAAAGAGACCAAAACAACGACTAACCAACCAGGTGAAGAATACAGCTGCCTCAGGTGTTTCTGTTGTATTTCCAGTTAAATCAATACTTAAAAATATACTTTTTTTTCCAGAGAGTAATAAAATATTGAACTACTATATAGTTGCTCTGTAACAATTTTAGTAAGAGTAGAATGTTTTAAAGATCCCCAGCTGAACCCACATTCCCCTTTTTTACAAATTGCCTCGGCAAACAACACCAGGTTACAAACAGAGACCTGCTATTGGTCTTCCCTTCGTCAGCTCAAATCAACAGGCCAATCGAAGCCTCTAGCTACACAACTACATGCCTTAGAAATAAAGCGATGCGCATGTTTTACATAGCATACACATATGCAGTTTTCTTGCCCTCCGCACTGCATACCATCTGGGCCATGTTCATTAGGACACAACTGAAAATGTTAAGCATTTCCGTTGCTAAACAGGAAAGTTTAATATTAAGCAAATCGGTAATCTTTTCCAGAAAAAAAAAAAATCTGTGGAATTGTGGGCCTAATCAACAATTGCGATTTCCATTTTGAAATTAAAAGGTTTGCTCATGTTTGGAGACGGCAAATGCAACCCTGGTGGGAAATATCAGGTGCTTCTTTGCATCATTCAGTGTTTTGTTTTTTTTACCCCTAAGTGATCCAACAAACTCCAGAATACTGTAGCTATAGTCCTTTATACATCTTCCTGCTAGGGTGAGTCTACAAGCTATTCCCACCAGGGCACCCCTTGTCCTTTTCCCAGGCCCACCTTAACCTCTCTGGGGGCGGTCAGACCCAAACGCCCTCTCGCCGAGGCGTTGGTTCCTTGTCTGGTGCCCGTGCATTCTCAAGGCCTACACAGTGTCACACGTCACAGCACCCCAGGCTAACCTGGATTTCCTTTTTCAATATCAAGGCCTACTGTAGACCTGGGTTCAAATACGACTCAAAATCATTCCATATACTTTATTGGCGCTTGACTGAGCTTGCCTGGAGCAATGGAACCAGAAAAATGTTCACAAATGTTAAACTCTGCCCACCTGGTGCTCCAAGCAGGCTAAAGTTGCTGAAACATTTTAAATAGTATTTGAACCCAGGTCTGTTCCTATAACATACTGTACTCTCTATGTTAACTGCAAAGAATTACTAGGAAACACCCGACCATATTATCACACATGGAATATGAGGGTTTGGTTAGGTCGGGGTGAATGACAGTTCTAACTAAAGCAGTTCTATGCAATGAAAAATACAACTGTTACAATGTAATAATCAAGAGAACACCTAACGAACAACTCCAAGCCGAGTAAAAAGGTAAAACTACTACTGCATGTTAGTTGCACATAGTGTAACAATGGTGCAGGTTTCGATATCTCATATCATCCTACAGGAGAACAAAACAAAATGTCATGGTATTTTGCATGATGAATGTCTTGCTTTTTACAGTATCATGTATGAGAACAGTAATACTGGGTCACAGCCTCTCAATAGCATTAGGCCTATGTGACCGTCCACTGTTGCCATAGACCCCATCTGTACAGAGGCAGCATAATCGTTACCCTGTAGGCACGGTTGCCTAGAAACAACATTTCATGCATTTCAAAACGTCAGTTGAAATGAACCACACAGAATCACAGATTACATTATGTGCACCATACTTTAAATAGACAGCAGGTTTCATGTCATATCGAGCTAATATTGACAATCAGTTACCCACAATCAGACTTGTGCTTTGTGTAACCCAAAACTTACACCACACTGTTCTTTAGTACAATTACGGATGCCTTGGTTACAGTCGCTCAGGACGACACAAACTCGACTTTTGATTGGCCAAGGGCCGGACACACACACACACACACACAGCTGTGTTATGCAGGGTCACGACGGGAGGAATTATACTGCAAAAAAAAAAGACCAAAATAACAACCAGCGAGAAATACATTTTTTGGACCATGTTTTTGGATTGCCGTGCTGCTCGATGCACATCAACACCAGAACCACAAGGCTAGAACACTTTCATTTCAAAAGGAGATCAGCAAAACAGTATATAGAGTTTATATACAGTACTGTACATACTGTTTGGCAAAGGCTATTCCATCTTAGTGCTTCACATTCAAACTACAGTATGGTGCCTGCATTATGGTAGACTATGTAAACACACATAGGGAATTATTCTCTATGACCAGACACTAAGGTCAGTACAGAGAAAACTAGTGTTCGTAATATTTGATTCTTGTGTGTATTCATG